>NC_091235.1:8823422-8895922 GCF_040958095.1 Procambarus clarkii
ACACACACACACACACACACACACACACACACACACTCAAGCACACTTCTTGAGGGCACAAGTGGTTCACTATCCGGCGGGAGCACCCACTACTGGCCTTCATTAAAGGATCTTGTATCACGACTCTTGTTGTTGCTGCGACATACACAGTGTACGTGTGGACTGTGGACGGGTGTCCGTGGATTGCTGGCGGGTGTCCGTGGATTGCTGGCGGGTGTCCGTGGATTGCTGGCGGGTGTCCGTGGATTGCTGGCGGGTGTCCGTGGATTGCTGGCGGGTGTCCGTGGATTGCTGGCGGATGTCCGTGGATTGCTGGCGGGTGTCCGTGGATTGCTGGCGGATGTCCGTGGATTGCTGGCGGGTGTCCGTGGATTGCTGGCGGGTGTCCGTGGATTGCTGGCGGATGTCCGTGGATTGCTGGCGGATGTCCGTGGATTGCTGGCGGGTGTCCGTGGATTGCTGGCGGATGTCTGCCTACCTGCTGTCCACCTGTTGCTCGGCCAGTTATGCCCCTTGTATTTAAAATGAGTGTTGACAGATCTTCGACCTGGAGTTTGAGTACCTATTGCACCTAGTACCTAGGTGCAATAGGTGCAAGTTTGAGTACCTATTGCACCTATGCTTTTCTCAACGGCGCTATTTTGCATTTCCTGCCATGCCTCGTGGTCTAATGTGGAGTTATTTCTGTGTCCAAATTTGGAACCAGTCTCTCTAATATTGTCCAGGGGTCAATTAGTATGTATCTCTCTCGCTTGCCGTCTAGAAAATACAGTTTGAGATATTTTTAAAAGTTCCCCGTTAATTTAGATGGTTTATTTAATGGATTCAGATGGTAAAATATCTTTTGCACGTTCTCTAGATGAGTATAATCTCTCCATCTTTGAATAGGGCTGTTAGTCCACCCTAGAGAGCACGTGGATTCTTGGCGGATGTATATTTATTGTTGGCGGATGTATATTTATTGTTGGCGGCTGTAATGGATATTTGGTGGCTTGGCGTGGATTTTTTTGGCGTGTGGATGTGGATTTCTTTATTTTTTTTTTTTTTTTTTTGGGGGGGACCCGGAGGGGGCTTTTTGGGGCAGCTGTGTGTGAATTGTTGGTGTGCTCGAGGATTTTTGGCGCGGTTATGTGGATTTTTGGCGCGGTTATGTGGATTTTTGGCGTGGTTATGTGAATTTTTAGCGCGGTTATGTGGATTTTTGGCGCGGTTATGTGGATTTTTGGCGCGTTTATGTGGATTTTTGGCGCGGTTATGTGGATTTTTGGCGCGGTTATGTGAATTTTTGGCGTGGTTATGTGAATTTTTGGCGTGGTTATGTGGATTTTTGGCGCGGTTATGTGGATTTTTGGCGCGTTTATGTGGATTTTTGGCGCGATTATGTGGATTTTTGGCGCGTTTATGTGGATTTTTGGCGCGTTTATGTGAATTTTTGGCGCGGTTATGTGGATTTTTGACGCGGTTATGTGGATTTTTGGCGCGGTTATGTGGATTTTTGGTGCGGTTATGTGGATTTTTGGCGTGGTTATGTGGATTTTTGGCGCGGTTATGTGGATTTTTGGCGCGGTTATGAGGATTTTTGGCGCGTTTATGTGGATTTTGGCGCGGTTATGTAGATTTTTGGCGCGGTTATGTGGATTTTTGGCGCGGTTATGTAGATTTTTGGCGTGGTTATGTGGATTTTTGGCGCGGTTATGTGGATTTTTGGCGCGGTTATGTAGATTTTTGGCGTGGTTATGTGGATTTTTGGCGCGGTTATGTGGATTTTTGGCGCGGTTATGTGGATTTTTGGCGCGGTTATGAGGATTTTTGGCGCGTTTATGTGGATTTTTGGCGCGGTTATGTAGATTTTTGGCGTGGTTATGTGGATTTTTGGCGCGGTTATGAGGATTTTTGGCGCGGTTATGTAGATTTTTGGCGCGGTTATGTAGATTTTTGGCGCGGTTATGTGGATTTTTGGCGTGGTTATGTAGATTTTTGGCGTGGTTATGTGGATTTTTGGCGCGGTTATGTGAATTTTTGGCGTGGTTATGTAGATTTTTGGCGTGGTTATGTAGATTTTTGGCGCGGTTATGTGGATTTTTTTCGCGGTTATGTGGATTTTTGGCGCGGTTATGTGGATTTTTGGCGTGGTTATGTAGATTTTTGGCGCGGTTATGTGAATTTTTTTCGCGGTTATGTGGATTTTTGGCGTGGTTATGTGGATTTTTGGCGCGGTTATGTGGATTTTTGGCGTGGTTATGTGGATTTTTGGCGCGGTTATGTGGATTTTTGGCGTGGTTATGTGGATTTTTGGCGTGGTTATGTGGATTTTTGGCGCGGTTATGTGGATTTTTGGCGTGGTTATGTGGATTTTTGGCGCGGTTATGTGGATTTTTGGCGCGGTTATGTGAATTTTTGGTGCGGTTATGTGGATCTTTGGTGCAGTAATCTGGATTTTTGGCCGGTGAAGTTTGTTGTGTAGCGTGGGCAAGTAGGTTAATATGAGTGCAAGAGTGAGAGGCTTGACCGGATGTCGATATCTGAGTGAGTGTATCTGGGAGAGTGTGTCTGGGAGAGTGTGTCTGGGAGTGTGTGTCTGGGAGAGTGTATCTGGGAGAGTGTGTCTGGGAGTGTGTGTCTACGAGTGTGTGTCTGGGAGAGTGTATCTGGGAGAGTGTGTCTGGGAGTGTGTGTCTGGGAGTGTGTGTCTGGGAGAGTGTGTCTGGGAGTGTGTGTCTGGGAGAGTGTGTCTGGGAGTGTGTGTCTGGGAGAGTGTGTCTGGGAGTGTGTGTCTGGGAGAGTGTGTCTGGGAGTGTGTGTCTGGGAGAGTGTGTCTGGGAGTGTGTGTCTGGGAGAGTGTGTCTGGGAGTGTGTGTCTGGGAGAGTGTGTCTGGGAGTGTGTGTCTGGGAGAGTGTGTCTGGGAGTGTGTGTCTGGGAGAGTGTGTCTGGGAGAGTGTGTCCGATACCTGAGAACATGGGGAGTGAGGAGCCGCGCTGTGTGCTACAAGAATGGCATATAGTAGTGTCTTTGTTGACTGGTGAGGTGATCTGTGTAGCTGGTGTGAAGGCTCTCTCTCTCTCTCTCTCTCTCTCTCTCTCTCTCTCTCTCTCTCTCTCTCTCTCTCTCTCTCTCTCTCTCTCTCTCTCTCTCTCTCTCTCTCTCACACACACACACACACACACACACACGTGGTTGACAAATGGAATGCATTAGGAAGTAATGTGGTGGAGGCTGACTCCATACACAGTTTCAAGTGTAGATATGATAGAGCCCAATAGGCTCAGGAACCTGTACACCTGTTGATAGACGGTTGAGAGGCGATACCAAAGAGCCAGAGCTCAACCCCCGCAAGCACAACTAGGTGAGTACTAGATGAGTACACACACACACAGGTGGCAGCACTCAGTAGGGCAACAGGTCCTATACAGGATATCCTGTCCCAGCGCCAACACTTAACCCATCAAACGATCCTTAAGCTCGGGTATGTTGCTATACTCACCTAGGTACCATATCCACAGAATACATTTGAATATGTATACTCTACATGGTACGCACGTACATGCACGTACATGCACGCACATGCACTCACAACCACAAGAATGCACTCAACCCGTCCTCCTAATAGAACGTCGCATTTTGACGTACTACCTACCTTGCGGTTACCTTGATTTCGGGGCTTTACGTCCCCGCGGCCCGATCCCCGACAAGGCCTCTTGGTTGTTGGACTGGTCAGCCAGGCTGTTGCACGCAGCCTGCCGTATAAATAAATAAAAATAATATACACCTGGAAGATACTGGAGGGCCAAGTCCCAAATCTACACAGTAAAATAACAACATACTGGAGTGAACGATATGGAAGAAAATGCAGAATAGAACCAGTGAAGAGCAGAGGTGCCATAGGCACAATCAGAGAACACTGTATAAACATCAGAGGTCCGCGGTTGTTCAACGTCCTTCCAGCGAGCATCAGAAATATTGCCGGAACAACCGTGGACATCTTCAAGAGGAAACTAGATTGTTTTCTCCAAGGAGTGCCGGCCCAACCGGGCTGTGGTGGGTATGTGGGCCCGCGGGCCGCTCCAAGCAACAGCCTGTTGGATCAAACTCTCACAAGTCAAGCCTGGTCTCGGGCCGGGCTTGGGGAGTAGAAGAACTCCCAGAACCCCATCAACCAGGTATCAACCAGGTATGAATCACAGCCTGGTTGATCAGGTATCCTTTGGAAGTGTTTATCAAGTTCTCTCTTGAACACTGTGAGGGGTCGGCCAGTTATGCCCCTTATGTGTAGTGGAAGCGTGTTGAACAGTCTCGGGCCTCTAATGTTGATAGTTCTCTCTTGAACACTGTGAGGGGTCTGCCAGTTGTGCCCCTTATGTGTAGTGGAAGCGTGTTGAACAGTCTCGGGCCTCTAATGTTGATAGTTCTCTCTTGAACACTGTGAGGGGTCTGCCAGTTGTGCCCCTTATGTGTAGTGGAAGCGTGTTGAACAGTCTCGGGCCTCTAATGTTGATAGTTCTCTCTTGAACACTGTGAGGGGTCGGCCAGTTATGCCCCTTATGTGTAGTGGAAGCGTGTTGAACAGTCTCGGGCCTCTAATGTTGATAGTTCTCTCTTGAACACTGTGAGGGGTCGGCCAGTTGTGCCCCTTATGTGTAGTGGAAGCGTGTTGAACAGTCTCGGGCCTCTAATGTTGATCGAATTCTCTCTCGGAACACCTATTACACCTCTGCTCTTCAACGGGGGTATTCTGCCAGCCCGTCCTCCAAACAAAGATCCAAAAGTGATTCCATGCACCCGCCAAACCCCCTGTGTATGAATGAAAAACGGTTTACACACGACTCACAACTGCTGACGTTCGAACATATCCGGAA
Source organism: Procambarus clarkii (assembly GCF_040958095.1). Classification (NCBI taxonomy): domain Eukaryota; kingdom Metazoa; phylum Arthropoda; class Malacostraca; order Decapoda; family Cambaridae; genus Procambarus; species Procambarus clarkii. The sequence continues at coordinate 8,828,278 of NC_091235.1, forward strand.
CAAGTGTTTCACTGACGAATTTTGTTCGAATCACAACGCTATAAATGCTTCACCCACGTACTACAAATACAAATAATCGCCAACAGAACCTAAACACCTAACCTAACCTAACCTATGCCTATATATACACAATATGCTAATATATTATAATATTAATTTATACTTGAGAAAATTCCCGTTTTGAATAAACAGCATGTTAAAATTTATGAATGCGTCTGTGGGGTTGACCGCTGGATGTAATGGACTTGAGTCGAGGACGGGTTGATTCTGCACATCCTGCCATGTCTTCTGGTCTCATGTGGTGTTATTTCTGTGTGCAGGTTTGGGACCAGCTCCTCTAATATTTTCTACGTGTAAATTATTATGTATCTCTTCCGCCTGCGCTCAAGAGAATATTGATTTAGGCATTTTAATCGATCCCAATAGTTTAAGCCAAAAACCCTCGTACTAAAAAATGTCGTTCCGTACTAGAACGGAACTTTACTAGAAAACGGAACTGTACTAGCCTGTACCGTACTAGAAAATATCGTACCGTACTAGAAAATGCCGTACCGTACTAGAAAATGTCGTACCGTACTAGAAAATGCCGTACCGTACTAGAAAATGCCGTACCGTACTAGAAAATGTCGTACCGTACTAGAAAATGCCGTACCGTACTAGAAAATGCCGTACCATATTAGAAAATGTCGTACCGTACTAGAAAATGCCGTACCGTACTATAAAATGCCGTACCGTACTAGAAAATGCCATACCGTACAAGAACATGTCGTACCGTACTAGAAAATGCCGTACCGTACCAGAAAATGCCGTACCGTACCAGAAAATGCCGTACCGTACCAGAAAATGCCGTACCGTACCAGAAAATGCCGTACCGTACTAGAAAATATCGTACCGTACCAGAAAATGTCGTACCGTACCAGAAAATGTCGTACCGTACTAGAAAATGTCGTACCGTACCAGAAAATGTCGTACCGTGCTAGAAAATGCCGTACCGTACTAGAAAATGTACCGTACCAGAAAATGCCGTACCGTACTAGACAATGCCGTACCGTACTAGAACATGCCGTACTACACAGCCGCTGAGGCAGGCTGTATACCGTGCTGGTGTACCGCTGGGGCAGACTATGCCCGTACCCCCCTGGACACAGTCCTGTCTCAGGCTTCACCAATCCCGTGGCCGTCTTGGCGTTTGCAGAAAGTCTGCTGTGTTGCATCTTGGTGGGATCTCTCTCTCGGCTCCACCTGCAGGAGGCGGTGATGGGGTCAATCTATCCATGAGTACAGTGGAGTCAGGTCTGGCTCCTTGTGTCTAGTCCACTAACTTCTTGTACCTGTCCTATTCAACTATCCTATTTAACTCTCCTATATTTTTTTTTTCAATTCATTCTCGACATTCTTGTTGCAGTTTTTCAACTTGTGGGATGGATGCCTTCTGGTCTCCTTATTCTCTTTTCCTAACTTCCGTTTTATTTCTGTAATCATAAGCATTCAATTAGTCTGTTTGTAAGCTCATTTTTGTATAGATTAATTCGCTTTGTGTTACAGCCAGTTCAAGGCTATTGACGTTTTGTCTTTCCTGTCACTTGACAGGGCGGATACCTGATCAACCAGGCTGTGACTCATACGTCAGGCTGCGAGCAGCCGCGTGTAACAGCCTGGTTGATCAGTTCAGCAACCAGGAGGCCTGGTCGACGACCGGGCCGCGGGGACGCTAAGCCCCGGAAGCACCTCAAGGTAACCTCAAGGTGACCCTTGACAGGCAGAGTGACGGGAGAATGTATAATTGTATAATTCGCCTACCGCCTAAAATGTATAATTCGCCTATCACACTAAGAATCTATAAAACAAGAGAAAATCATTAAGAAGGTAAAGAATTAACTTTGCAGAACATATAGTTACAGACATTTTAATTAAGTCATATCTTCATATTTATCAGGATAAAAATCATGAGAAAAAAAGTTGCTAGATCGTTTGTTTATTATTAATAATCTTTAATTGCAAATTCCTGTTTGAAATCTAGATGGTGTTTTGAAGCATTTTCATAGGTGGGTCCCTATTTATAGCACGAGAGGTGGGTTATCCTATATAAACTACATATATATATATATATATATATATATATATATATATATATATATATATATATATATATAATATATATATATATATATATATATATATATATATATATATATATATATATGTATATATATATATATATATATATATATATATATATATATATATATATATATATATATATATATATATCCTATATAACTGTGTATACATGCATCCTATATGTATACATATTCTGCCAGTGTGTACACTGGCAGACCCAACTATTGTTACAATTATCCGATTTACAGACAATTTTTTAACCAATTTCTGATGGCTGCCTTAAGTTGACAAACTACTCTCTCTCTACAACCACTGATGAATGATGTAGACCAATTGAAGATCGTTTCCTTGAGTGTATTGAACATCAATACACTCAAGGAAACACTTGACTATTGTCATCAGCCTTTAAAGCTAATGACTTTACACCAGATTATTTTACAGGGTCAGAAGTTAATTTCAACACAATTCAAGTCAAACGGTATATGACTGCATTCATCATTTATATATACAGTATGGTGATACGAGGCATGGATAAGGGCAATGAAAGTATCAGATAACAGAGTCTAATCTAACTTTCCCTCCCCTGCTAGAGGTCAGGTACACCAAGATGAAGCAGTCTCTTTTGACCATGTCGTAGCTCAGTCGATTAAGGCATGTGTCTGGGATGCTCTTGGACGCAGGTTCGAATCCTCGTCACGGCCCTTGTGGATTTGTTTATGAAACAGTCTACCTTATCTTGATGTTATCTTGAGATGATTTCGGGGCTTTAGTGTCCCCGCGGCCCGGTCCTCGACCAGGCCTCCACCCCCAGGAAGCAGCCCGTGACAGCTGACTAACTCCCAGGTACCTATTTACTGCTAGGTAACAGGGGCATCAGGGTGAAAGAAACTCTACCCATTGTTTCTCGCCGGCGCCCGGGATCGAACCCGGGACCACAGGATCACAGTCCAGCGTGCTGTCCGCTCAGCCGACCGGCCTTACTCACTCCTGCCAAATTCACAAGAAGAAAATTCCAAAGCTTTGAAATCCTGTCCACCACATTTCCTTGTGGTACACAAACGTGTGTACAGCTTCTGAACGAAATGTACAGCTTCTGAACGAAATGTACAGCTTCTGAACGAAATGTACAGCTTCTGAACGAAATGTACCGTCATTTGTATATAGGAAGCGTTAAAGGTGCACAAAAGACCTGGGTAAATACTGGTTAGGTTAACGCTACGAAACGAAACGTTAACCCGAAACGCTACGCGTACTAGTGGCTGTACAAGAATGTAATAACTCTTGTATATATCTCAAGGGTTGCAGATTTATGGAACAGTTGATCAAGTACGATGAACAAGTGGGATCCCGGGATGGTTTCAAGAGTAGGTTAGGTCTTGTTCAGTTGGTTTTCGTTCTCGACTCACGATTAGAGGCGAGAGGTTGAGTGAAAATTAGTGACGGTTGAGAGGCGGGACCAAAGAGCCAGAGCTCAACCCCCGCAAGCACAACTAGGTGAGTACACACACACACACACACACACACACACACACACACACACACACACACACACACACACACACACACACACACACACAGGAGTAAGTAGAGGAGACCAGTTTATAGGTGCGCGTAGTGAGGTCCTCATGGTTAGACATACTAGGACAGTCGAGAGAAACAATGGTTCCACGTTGTTCCTGCTGCTTCCTGCTGGTTCCCGCTGCTTCCTGCTGGTCCCTGCTGCTTCCTACTGGTTCCTGCTGGTTCCTGCTGGTTCCCGCTGCTTCCTGCTGGTCCCTGCTGCTTCCTACTGGTTCCTGCTGGTTCCTACTGGTTCCTGCTGCTTCCTACTGGTTCCTGCTGCTTCCTACTGGTTCCTGCTGCTTCCTGCTGGTTCCCGCTGCTTCCTGCTGGTCCCTGCTGCTTCCTGCTGGTTCCTGCTGCTTCCTGCTGGTTCCCGCTGCTTCCTGCTGGTCCCTGCTGCTTCCTACTGGTTCCTGCTGGTTCCAACTGGTTCCTGCTGCTTCCTACTGGTTCCTGCTGCTTCCTACTGGTTCCTGCTGCTTCCTGCTGGTTCCCGCTGCTTCCTGCTGGTCCCTGCTGCTTCCTACTGGTTCCTGCTGGTTCCTACTGGTTCCTGCTGCTTCCTACTGGTTCCTGCTGCTTCTTACTGGTTCCTGCTGCTTCCTACTGGTTCCTGCTGGTCCTTACTGGTTCCTGCTGGTCCTTACTGGTTCCTGCTGATCCCTACTGATCCCTGGTGGTCCTTACTGGTTCCTGCTGATCCCTACTGATCCCTGGTGGTCCTTACTGGTTCCTGCTGATCCGTACTGATCCCTGGTGGTTACGTGTTGTTCTTCACCACCACAATCAACCAGCATTCCCACCAATTGTCTCAGGTTGCGGCAGGCTGGTAGGCTGGTTGACAGAGCAGAGTACCAATGGCAGGACACGTGGGAATGACCTACACCCCCTGCAGGAGGCTGCCTGCAGGCTGACAGGCTGAACCCATGACAGGAAACTTGGAAGGGCGTCCTACAATCTTGTGAGTCTAATGGCTGGTGATGGCTTTAAAGGCTTCATTATTGTCTCACGTACGTGTGTGTGAGGGGGCTCCGCTTCACTTGGTTATGGCTTCACTTACAGGTTGTAATTGACCGTCTCGTATTAATAGTGGTTATAATTTCTTGTTATGGGTATGTGGAGTGTTATGTGGGTATGTGGAGTGTTATGTGGGTATGTGGAGTGTTATGTGGAAATGTGTTAAATGTGGGTTTTTTATTTGGGGAGATTAGGGAGAATTTTTTTTATCTTAGAGCGTCTTTGGAGCGCCGCGCGCTCTCTCGAAGATGACAAATGTCTGGTCGTAGGTGTGTGTGGGTGTGTAGGTGTGTAGGTGTGTGTGTGTGTGTGTGTGTAGGTGTGTGTGTGTAGGTGTGGGTGGGTGTGTGTAGGTGTGTGTGGGTGTGTGTAGGTGTGTGTGGGTGTGTGTAGGTGTGTGTGGGTGTGTGTAGGTGTGTGTGTGTAGGTGTGGGTGGGTGTGTGTAGGTGTGTGTGGGTGTGTGTAGGTGTGTGTGTGGGTGTGTGTAGGTGTGTGTGGGTGTGTGTGTATGTGTGTGTGTGTGTAGGTGTGTGTGGGTGTGTGTAGGTGTGTGTGGGTGTGTGTGGGTGTGTGTGTGTGTGTAGGTGTGTGTGGGTGTGTGTAGGTGTGTGTGTGTGTGTGTGGGTGTGTGTAGGTGTGTGTGGGTGTGTGTAGGTGTGTGTGGGTGTGTGTAGGTGTGTGTAGGTGTGTGTGGGTGTGTGTAGGTGTGTGTGGGTGTGTGTAGGTGTGTGTGGGTGTGTGTAGTGTGTGTAGGTGTGTGTAGTGTGGGTGTGTGTAGGTGTGTGTGGGTGTGTGTAGTGTGTGTAGGTGTGTGTAGTGTGTGTAGGTGTGTGTAGTGTGGGTGTGTGTAGGTGTGTGTGGGTGTGTGTAGGTGTGTGTAGTGTGGGTGTGTGTAGGTGTGTGTAGTGTGGGTGTGTGTAGGTGTGTGTGGGTGTGTGTAGGTGTGTGGGTGTAAGTGTGTGAGTATGAGTGAAAATATTGGTGTGGATATAAATGTGGGTGTAAGTACTCACCTAGTTGTGCTTGCGGGGGTTGAGCTTAGGCTCTTTGGTCCCGCCTCTCAACCACACCTATACAGCCTTCCAGTTGGGTAGGGGAACCTCGATAAGCCTGACATACCTTATATAGCCGACAATGGGGAATCATTACAGAACTTAGAAAAGATTACTCAATAAAATGGAGGCATAATGGAGAATAAAACATCGTCAGAGAAAAGTGATGGGAAAAGTCGTGTGAAAAGTCATAAAGTATGAGAAATAAAATTACAAAAAAAACTGGGTACAGTACACCAGTCCTTGGTCTGAAATATTGCATTACATTGTGTGCGCCTCAGAGCGCGCTGCCTGCACGTAAGGTCGACTTCAGCTTGATCAGACAACAGAGTCCTCGACCATTCCTGTTCATTTACATTTTACAATATCTCCTTCCCTCTCCCTTGCTGGTGTTGCCATCTCGAGCGCCACGTTGACTGCTGCAACAATGAACCTGCAAATTCCATCCGTTGCCCTGATGCGTTGGCATTTGTGGCGTTAGCTTGGCAGGTTAGTAGCGTTGTGTGTGTGGGTGATGGCGCAGCGCCAGCCAGAGGTTCAAGCCTCCGCCAGAGCTGCGCTGGGCTTCCTCCAAGCAGTGACCTCTTAACATATTGTTCTCGCTGACGAAGCCATTCTGGCGCCGGGGGGAAAAAACCGCCAAAACAGATGGCGGCCGTAAAACCCGCGTTCGTGAAGATCCTCGCGTTGAAATCCGTTCTTCGTGAACGCCATTCCCCGAGCTCGAAGTCCCTCGGCCGATGAACGCGGTTTTCGATCTGCAAGTCTCTGGGCCTAGAGTCCACGCGGCTTTTAGCGACCAGCAGGAATCAGATATTGCGAAGGTGGTACGCTTCCTCGGTCGTGCAACTGCCAAGCTCGGCCATGCAACACCCCTCGGAGCTCCGTAATTTTTTTTTTTTTTTTGCTGGAAGCAATAGTGTTATTGCGGGGAGGCGCTATAGTGAGGCGGGGAAACAGTCTTGTGCTCCGGTGATGCCTCTGTCACTTTTTCTCTCAGGATGGTGATATATGTCGCCTTAGTTGGTGAAAGCGATTGACAAATGTCTGTCTCTGTCTGTCTCTCTCTCTCTCTTTCTCTCTCTCTCTCTCTCTCTCTCTCTCTCTCTCTCTCTCTCTCTCTCTCTCTCTCTCTCTCTCTCTCTCTCTCTCTCTCTCTCTCTCTCTCTCTCTCTCTCTCTTTCTCTCTCTCTCTCTCTCTCTCTCTCTCTCTCTCTCTCTCTCTCTCTCTCTCTCTCTCTCTCTCTCTCTCTCTCTCTCTCTCTCTCTCTTTCTCTCTCTCTCTCTCTCTCTCTCTCTCTCTCTCTCTCTCTCTCTCTCTCTCTCTCTCTCTCTCTCTCTCTCTCTCTCTCTCTCTCTCTCTCTCTCTCTCTCTCTCTCTCTCTCTCCGTCTCTCTATCTCTCTCTCCCCCCTCCCTCCCTCCCATCTTCTCCCCCTTTCTTCTCTCACAGCACACACACACACACACACACACACACACACACACACACACACACACACACACACACACACACACACACACTCGTGAGGTCATTTCTGACTATACAACACGTTGTATCTTAAAAAACCAGACATAGTGTTCCCCGCCACACACAACCTCCTCAACAAACAACAAGAGACAAACAGAGCAACACGACAAGGATCAACATAACACAATACATGACAGATTAAATTAAGCGGATTATGATCCATTTTCCAATCATGGAAGACTTGAATCCACCTGGAAATTGACTTGGACACATGAAACCCTTCAAATCGATCAAGAACCAATGAGCCTTTTAGCTAGTGGAGTCTATATGTAGTCGCCTAGTTGTGCTTGCAGGGGTTGAGCTTTAGCTCTATGGTCCCGCCTCCCATGTATGTAGACTCCCCGGTGCAGTGAGGCTTAGAGGAGTAGGTTAAAGTCTCCTACAGCCCAAGGAAAGTGGTATATAGCTCATTAATATAGAAAATCGAACTCCTTCAAGGTTATAGATCTAGTCTTCATGAAGAATGATAGAAGGGGAAGTGTCAGGGAAAAAGCGCCAAGCCATTAAATGACTGATAGAGAGGATTGGGTGTAAATAAAGACAGTTCCTAGCTCGATACACATTGTAGAAAAGGCAAAGCCTTAAGCTGGGAAACATGGGAGAGATTACTTACAATCCTGATCGAGTAATCCACGAAGAACATAACAGGAATGATTAGGAAAGCTTGTGAAGAGTTCAGTGATTGGTTCCAAGATGTCTTTCAAGTGGAGGAGGAATAGAGATGGGATAAGATGTGTAAAACTTCTTGCAATAAGAGCAATAGAGGAGGAGAGAACGGACCAGCTCCCGGAACTTGAGAAAGCAAAGGTCTCTACGCCCACACACACACACACACACACACACACACACACACACACACACACACACACACACACACACACACACCGGTTGAGAGGCGGGACCAAAGAGCCAGAGCTCAACCCCCGCAAGCACAATTAGGTGAGTACACACACACATACACACACACACACACACACACACACACATACACACACACACACACACACACACACATACACACACACACACACACACACACACACACACACACACACACACACACACACACACACACACACACACACACACACACACACACACACACACACACAATCTCGCTATAGATCCTAAAAATAACCTGTTTAAGAACCTGTACAAGGTCCCTCACACTGGTCTACCGTGCCTCCCTGAAGGCAGGCGCTAAGGAGGAGCCGGACAGAGACAAACAGCATCACTTAACTACCGTCCAGTGATCCAACAACCCCTTGAGATGGTTATCTTGAGATGATTTTGGGGCTTTTAGTGTCCCCGCGGCCCGGTCTTCGACCAGGCCTCCACCCCCAGGAAGCAGCCTGTGACAGCTGACTAACACCCAGGTTCCCCTACACACAACTCCACCATCTTGAGGTTATCTTGAGATGATTTCGGGGCTTTTTTTTAGTGTCCCCGCGGCCCGGTCCTCGACCAGGCCTCCACCCCCAGGAAGCAGCCCGTGACAGCTGACTAACACCCAGGTACCTATTTTACTGCTAGGTAACAGGGGCATAGGGTGAAAGAAACTCTGCCCATTGTTTCTCGCCGGCGCCTGGGATCGAACCCAGGACCACAGGATCACAAGTCCAGCGTGCTGTCCGCTCGGCCGACCGGCTCCCAATATCCTAAAATATCCTCCGAAAATATTATAGAAAAAGAAAAACTAACTATAAAGTTATTTTCATACGATTAACGTAATAAATTGTAATACAAAAAATATTCGATTACTAAGATGAGTTTAGGGAAGGTCAATCGTTGTGTGTTGTTATAGATTCAGCTACTCGGAACATAAGTTCCAAGTAGCACGGGCTATGGTGAGCCCGTAGTGGACTTACCTGGCACAGGAGCGGGGCAAGTAGCACGGGCTATGGTGAGCCCGTAGTGGACTTACCTGGCACAGGAGCGGAGCAAGTAGCACGGGCTATGGTGAGCCCGTAGTGGACTTACCTGGCACAGGAGCGGGGCAAGTAGCACGGGCTATGGTGAGCCCGTAGTGGACTTACCTGGCACAGGAGCGGGGCAAGTAGCACGGGCTATGGTGAGCCCGTAGTGGACTTACCTGGTACAGGAGCGGGGCAAGTAGCACGGGCTATGGTGAGCCCGTAGTGGACTTACCTGGCACAGGAGCGGGGCAAGTAGCACGGGCTATGGTGAGCCCGTAGTGGACTTACCTGGCACAGGAGCGGGGCAAGTAGCACGGGATATGTTAGCCTCCAAAAGATCAATCCTGGATAACAAACCTATTAGAGTTCTCTGATATAATGACCGAGATGTCAGGAAAGGGTAGATATATGACAGTGCTACAAAAGAGGCTCTCATTCACACACACACACAAAGAGGACCTGGCCAGAGTTACAGATTACTAACTTCTGTAGGAATCTATGTAACGAATAAAATACAAAGAGTAACAGAGAGGAAAAATTAGAATAAAAAAAAATCGTAATTTAGAGTCCACAAGGATGAGGTCTGAGCTCATCGCTGTCCCTTATGTGAGTAATAATTATAATTTACGTACATGAAGAACTAGACGCCTTTGTGTCAGAATCTTTAGAATTAAGATAAGTGTGTTGCAAGATCTGACTGAAGGTGTTAGTGTAAATTATACAAAAGGAAATTTGTAGTAGACATGATCCAGACATAAAAGTTCTCTTTAACAGTGTTGAATAGGTTGATAGAGAGAATGCTGTAGTTTAGCAACACAACGAGACTTGACCGTCCGTAAGAGCTGCCAGGAAACACTTCAGTGGCAGCCCAGGAAATGGAGTGTTTAATTAAATGAAATTTAATTAATTTAGAAATTATTATGACGCTGCCCAGGTGGCGGCACCACAGGTGGTCCACAGGCATCACAGGTGGTCACAGGCACCACAGGTGGCCACAGGCACCACAGGTGGTCACAGGCATCACAGGTGGCCACAGGCACCACAGGTGGCCACAGGCACCACAGGTGGTCACAGGCACCACAGGTGGCCACAGGCACCACAGGTGGCCACAGGCATCACAGGTGGCCACATGCGCCACAGGTAGTGCCTGTGGCGGCAGTTGTCACATTTGTATATTCAAAGCAAATTTTTAATTTTGAAATTTTTATTTTTGTATTTTAAGTAAGTTTTTAGGGTAGGAGTTGTCCCCTTGAACTTGTATCTGGTGGAATAGTGGTAGTGCGAGGAGCTGGGACAACTGGGACAGGGTTCGAGCCCCGTATTAAAAGATATATGTATGCTAATAATTTACCAATGGGGTGTATATATATTGTATGATTGATCTGTGTTTGGTTGATTTTCCCAGTGGGCGCGGCATTCCAAGAGCAGCGTTGATTGAACGTCAGTTCAACGTTAAATTGACGTTACTCTTTGGTCGTCTGCCCACGGGGTAGTTTGGTCGTCAGTGCCTGTAGTCGTACTACAGGGTGGCCGCATGGTCGTTAAGAATGAGGTGATTACTGCTAGTCTCTGTGTTCTGGCGGTAAACAAACATAAACATAGAGAGTTGAGAGGCGGGACCAAAGAGCCAGAGCTCAATCCCCGCAAGCACAATTAGGTGAGTACATACGGCGTCTGGGTGATAGAGTGCCAGTGGGATGGTGGGCCCCCGGGTCGTGCCGGGGCCCCCAAGGTGGTGGTGGTGGAGGCAATATAGGTGGTAATGAGACGGCAGGTGGTGACCAGGTACTCCCCCAGGTGACAATTAAAGCTTCAGGTGGCGCCACAGTCACCTACTGACCCACTATACTCTCAAGGTCTTACCTAGAGGTCGCCCCTGACGCCGTCTCCACCACCCACCACACCCCCGTAACACACCAGTCAATCATAGTGTGCTGGATCATTCAAAAAAAAAACTTTATCATTAATGTCTATACACATATAGTGGGGGGTTAGTTTACACCAGTTTACAGTCAATTATTTACGTACGAGAAAGGTATGATAGTATAGCATCTAAGCACTTCAGTCATTCACTGTATAATCTTCATTTAGATTTAGAAGCGGCATGATAAAATTAGTCTTTAGCATGCAGGCGATGAGTCACAATAACGTGGCTGAAAGTATGTTGACCAGACCACACACTAGAAGGTGAAGGGACGACGACGTTTCGGTCCGTCATGGACCGAATCGACTTGAGAATGGTCCTAGGACGGACCGAAACGTCGTCGTCTCTTCACCTTGTAGTGTGTGGTCTGGTCAACTGTCTTAAGAATGTAAAAATATACTTTTTATTTGTGTTAGTGTCTGAGTCATGCTTCGTGGTGCTTCTAAGTCCATAATAATGCACGAGGTATATGTGATAATATATATAATGTAATATACATTTATTGTAAACAATGGCAATTTTTATATTTTCGCGGAATCGTAATGTCGCAATTCGCTGTAGAATTTTAGGAGGTTCATACAAGGAGTAAAATTGATAACAGGCACCGGAGATGACGGGGGTGAACTAATTGACACATAAAGATAACAGTTTAACAAAGATTTTATTAAGTCGAAATTATGATATTCACCAAAAAGTCCCAAAGCTACATGCTATCCTATACAGGCAAAATGGTAAATAATTTAGACATGGAAAATACAGCAGAGATGGATTACTTTTGACCATGGCTTCTCACAGCTGGAGAAGCCCCGTGTCCCACTTGGCTGTGATGACCCAAGTCCGGCATGCTATCGTCCGTCCCAGGGGACTCTGAATGCTATCCACCTACCTCAGGGGTATACATGTATACCCAAAACTGCTCCGGCTGATACCAATTGGTGGTTTTGAGTTGGTTCAAAACTACAGTGGATGACGCGTAGTTTGCTACCCCCGGGGCATTGTAAAAACATCACACACAGGAATTTTGAACTTAAAGTTGTTTGACAAATCTTATCCCGGACTGATCTCGTAACTAACAGTGGGTGAGGTCAACTACCTGACCCCTACACGTCGAGGAGGAGGAGGAGGAGGAGGAGGAGAGAGAGAGAGAGAGAGAGAGAGAGAGAGAGAGAGAGAGAGAGAGAGAGAGAGAGAGAGAGAGACGGGTCCCAATAGCTTCCCAGGAGGATAGGTATCTATCGGTAGTTCCTGTAGCATTCCTGGAGATAGATATCTATAGGAGTGGTCCCTTTAGCATTCCTGTTGAGATAGATATGTAAGGGTGTTACCTAGAACAATCTTTGGGGGGGGGGTGAAGGAGGTTAGTTGATTATTGATGGATGAAGAGAGAAAATCACATAAGTCTTCCTTCTATCACAAGTACCCACCCTCCACACTGGTGTGAGTACCGAGTCAAACCCCCAGCGGCTATCTTTTCTATAATGATACTAGTTAGTATCATTTTCTATAATGTATCTTTTCTATAATGTTAGGGTCTGGTACTGTGAGAGTTCTCGTTGCTGGAGTAAATGCTGCTATAGCGGTGTGTCCACTCACAGGATGAGTGGCGCTGCCCAGTACTGTCACTATAGCGGTGTGTTCACTAATGGGGTGAGTGGCGCTGCCCAGTACTGTCACTATAGCGGTGTGTTCACTAATGGGGTGAGTGGCGCTGCCCAGTACTGTCACTATAGCGGTGTGTTCACTAATGGGGTGAGTGGCGCTGCCCAGTACTGTCACTATAGCGGTGTGTTCACTAATGGGGTGAGTGGCGCTGCCCAGTACTGTCACTATAGCGGTGTGTTCACTAATGGGGTGAGTGGCGCTGCCCAGTACTGTCACTATAGCGGTGTGTTCACTAATGGGGTGAGTGGCGCTGCCCAGTACTGTCACTATGACGGTGTGTTCACTTATGGGGTGAGTGACGCTGCCCAATACTGTCACTATGGCAGTGTGTTCACTCACAGGATGAGTGGCGCTGCCCAATACTGTCATTATGGCGGTGTGTCCACTCACAGGGTGAGTGGCGTTGCCCAATACTGTCATTATGGCGGTGTGTCCACTCACAGGGTGAGTGGCGCTGCCCAATACTGTCACTATGGCGGTGTGTCCACTCACAGGGTGAGTGGCGCTGCCCAATACTGTCACTATGGCGGTGTGTTCACTCACAGGATGAGTGGCGCTGCCCAATACTGTCACTATGGTGGTGTGTCCACTCACAGGATGAGTGACGCTGCCCAATACTGTCACTATGGTGGTGTGTCCACTCACAGGATGAGTGGCGCTGCCCAATACTGTCACTATGGCGGTGTGTTCACTCACAGGATGAGTGGCGCTGCCCAATACTGTCACTATGGCAGTGTGTCCACTCACAGGATGAGTGGCGCTGCCCAATACTGTCACTATGACGGTGATTCCGGGGAGATGAATACCCGCGGCCCGGTCTCTTGCCAGTCCTCCTGGATTATGATCTGATCAACCAGGCTGTTGGAGCAACCCGTCCTCCTACAAATTACGTCGATTTTCGCTCGTATGCGCACTCAGGCTAAAAAAAAAGACGTAATTCAAAATGAAATCGGCTCCCGTAAGAGACGTGGGAAGGGATGGGACGGGGAAAAGGAATAGTGCCCATCCACTTGGACGGTCGGGGATTGAACGCCGACCTGTAGGAATCGAGACCGTCGCTCTACCGTACAGCCAAGTGGTTGGACAGAGGGGGGGGGAGGGGGAAGGGAGGGCGGGGCAGTGTACTACACCCTGCGGTAAGGTGACTCCTCGCTGCGGTTCCCCGGGCACAGGTAAAATCCGGCAAAGAAGAAATATAACCCTTGTTTGTGGTCTGGAAAACGGCTTGTAAAGCATAACTAAAAATCCGAGTTGTAAAGCTCTGCCCCGATATATATATATATATATATATATATATATATATATATATATATATATATATATATATATATAATATGATATAAATATTAATAATTATGAAGAACGAAAACCCACACCTGGAGGTGGCTTTACACACCTGGAAGTGGCTTTACACACCTGCAGGTGGCTTTACACACCTGGAAGTAGCTTTACACACCTGCAGGTGGCTTTACACACCTGGAGGTGGCTTTACACACCTGGAAGTGGCTTTACACACCTGGAGATGGCTCTACGCACCTATGGAACTGCGTGTCCGCTGTGCTTGTCGGTCTGGGTAAGGAATTTGCCTTACTGAAACGAATTCATTGTTTCGCGGCGAGTTGAACAGCGTACTTATGACGAGTCCCCCCGTCATGGGCCCGGGTTTGAGGCTCCATGAACCAACGGGAGCTGGTGGGTTGGTGTAAAATGGCCGTGTTGTGAGCAGATGTTGGAATGGGGGGGTTGGTGGGGGAGGGGAAAGTCAGTCAAAACGCGTTTCGAAATTGTGGGGAGAGTGGGAAAAGTCCCTGTGGGGTGGGGGGTAGGGGGGATGACGTCATGGGTCAGCACCTCTTCCCCCCCCCAGCCACCTCTTTCACCCCCCCCCTCCTTCAACCTTCACTCCTACTCCTCCTTTTCTTAAGTTACCTATCAGCGTCTTGAAGGAGGTGAGGTCTGGTTGTTAACGCCCTGCCTACTGTAACCTGTTTTGTACCTGTACCCAAGTGACTATTAACGACTGTCTTAACTATTCCCGCCAAACACACACACCGAAACTATGACGTTGGTACAACGTTCGAACAAGTTTTTAACACTTCCTAACCAGTTATAACCACCAATATAGCTAGTTGTAACAACGTTCTAATACGTCATAAACACGTTAAGCCAAGATGTAACAACTTTATTACAAGTTGTAACAAGCGGGAAATAGAGACTAGTTTCGGTTTGTGTTTCCAGGGAATTGTGACGTATAAATTGTCGTATCTGGCTCCTACAACTACTTCTCTCAGTTCATTCCACTTGATGACTTCTCTTACAAGGAACGAGAAGTATTTCCTGACATTCCTTCTGCCTATTTGTTATTTCCACTTTCCATCATATGCTCTCGTTCTATAATGTGTCTCAATTTGAAGAGGCTATATCCTTGTCCACTGTGTTCGTCTATTCCTCTCAGTATCTTGTATGTTGTGCTCATATCCCCTCTGGTTTCTTTTACCCTCTAGGGTTTTGAGATTTAGTTCCATTAGCCTATCCGAAGCCATACTCATAAAATTATAGTGTTTATAGTAACTATTTGGTCTAAAGTAATGATATGCAGTGATATACCAGAAAAAAATTGACGTTATGACGTAGTATTGAATTGGGTCAAATAGGACACTGTTTTAACAGCAGAATATTTATAAATCATTACCTCTTCTACCGATCCTAAGCCTAGGGTGGCTTAGGAGATATCTTAGGCCTAATGTAGTACATAAATGTGCTATATTAGGCCTAAGAATCTTTAAGATTAGTTTTCAGCATTATTTTCTTCAGGATTCTGTAAAATTAAAAGTACAATAAGTGCAAAAGTCCATCATTAGATATTGGTAGTTAAGACCAAATTGAAATTGAAATAAGTTTATTGAGGTAAAATACACACAAAGGGATGAGGTAGCTCAAGCTATTCTCACCCCGTTCAGTACATTGTATTAATACATACATATACACACATCACAAACAATAAACATATTACCGAACATTCTGAGAGATAAACATATACATTTCCTCCCAAGACCAAATGGGTACTAAAAGTACTCTCATTTCAGGAGGATGGGCTGGCCTACCTCTCTAGGCCTACCTCTCTAGGCTCATGTCTCATAGTTCTGGCATCAGTCATGTTGCAAATCTATGTAGTTCTTCAATTTTGGTTATAAGGTTCAAAAGGTGGAGATTTCATGTTGGTGCTGCATATTGTAGTGTTTGGTCTGACGAAGGTTGGCTGGAGGTTTAGGTTTCTAAGCGCTCCTCATCCTGTTGTTACTGATCTTTCTCTCCACCTCCCCCCCCCCCCCCCGGTGCCAGCGAGCACTTGTTAACGCACGCACGTGAGGAGGCATCAACGCCCACACTCACTACAGCATGATCGTGCGTATTCAGCACGCCTGCAAACGATCCTCACTCACGCATGAATGCTCTCAATGTGCACGCTTGAGCGCGCGCGCGCACACACACACACACACACACACACACACACACACACACACACACACACACACACACACACACACACACACACACACACACACACACACACACACACACAGGGGTCTGGTGGCTGAGTAGACAGCGCTTGGGACTTGTAATCCTATGGCCCGGGGATCGATCCCTGGCGATGGCAGAAACAAATGGGCAGAGTTTCTTTCACCCTGATGCCCCTGTTACCTAGCAGTAAATAGGTACCTGGGAGTTAGGCAGCTCTTACGGGCTGCTTCCTGGGTGTGTGTGTGTGTGTCGGGGGAAAAAAATAGTAGTTAGTAACAGTTGATTGATTGACAGTTGAGAGGCGGGTCGAAAGAGCAGAGCTCAACCCCCGCAAGCACAACTAGTTGAGTACTGCGCTCTGGGGTCGTAGTCATAAGGGCTCGGATTAGATTCGCGGTCGAGGCGAATCTTTCATCTGATGCCTCTGTTCACCTAGCAGTATAGAGGCACCTGGAACATAAACAGTTCCGTGCTGTATCCTGGGGATGTGTGTGAGTGTATTAGAGAAATTATTGGGGTAGATATGTGAGAAAAAATAGGGAGTCAGTATAGCAGGAGCCGGTGGCTGAGCGGACAGAACACTGTACCCGTGATCCTGTGGTCCCGGGATCGATCCCGGGCGCCGGAAAGAAACAATGGGCAGAGTTTCTTTCACTCTGATGGTCCTGTTACCTTGCAGTAAATAGGTACCTGGGAGTTAGTCAGCTATCACGGGCTGCTTCCTGGGGGTGGAGGCCTGGTCGAGGACCGGACCGCGGGGACACAAGCCCCGAAATCATCTCAAGATAACCTCAAGATGACCCTGATCAGCCCATGACAGTCACACACCACCCGCGTGTCACCCTGAGAAGTTGGGTGAGGCTAGCCCCAGACATCTGACTCAGTTACAAAAAAGAACAGATTAAGATACATTAATGGCTGTAGAACTTTTAGAGATTATCTGATATCGAGAAGGCACCAAGAATATTGCACTAAGATGCTGGAAAAAGGTATAGCTAGCTGGCTGCCCTTAGGTCCCCTGTTGTTTCAATGAGCCTTGAACCCAAAAAAGGAAGCACATGTGATATTTCCCCCCCCCCCCCACTCAGGCTCTCAGACCCCACGAGTACATAAATTACATTGGTGGTCGAGATTCCTGTACTTTCTTTTTTGTAGCTTTTCAGTAACGTGCAATTGGTATGTAGTTTGTAGCGCTTAAAGACCATTGTTGAGGGCACGATGTGGGTAATGTAACCCATTACAGCGTGCACTTAACAGCTTGGGGCACGATGGGAGAGAGCGACAACTGCGCTCACACAGTACCTGGTGGTTAGCGCAGCCACGGTCGTTATAAGCGAAGCGCCCGTAGCCAGGCGGCGGCGCCAGATAGCGCTTGAGATATCGTAGTCGTAATGATCAGGGAGCCTCACGGAACATGACGGAATGGCAGCCGATGGAAAAGTGTGGAACAGTGGGGAGGGGGGGGAGAGGCCGGATAGGTAGGCCAGATGGGTTAGTGTCGCAGGATTTCACTTCTAAGATGCTCTTCAGGCCTTGTTGTGGTACGTATCTAAGGTATACGTACTCTACGTGCTCTCTCTAGTGTGTATATGTTCCAGGGTTGCTCTAGTGGGTATATGTTCCAGGGTTGCTCTAGTGGGTATATGTTCCAGGGTTGCTCTAGTGTGTATATGTTCCAGGGTTGCTCTAGTGGGTATATGTTCCAGGGTTGCTCTAGTGTGTATATGTTCCAGGGTTGCTCTAGTGGGTATATGTTCCAGGGTTGCTCTAGTGTGTATATGTTATCCTCCTCTGGTACCTTCTGGTATCCTCTGGTACCCTAACTTTGTTCACTGCCTCAAGTTATGGCCCCCTACATATTACAAAAAGGCCCCCCCCCTCCCCCAGGGGGCCATGACCCCCCAGTTAGGGAACCTAGTGGACTAGTCATCTTAAAACATATTTACATACAATAAAGCAACATTGGAACAACTTTATACCAATAAAGCAAAATTGGAGTATATTTACACACACAAAAGAAAAATTGGAGCATATTTACACACACAAAAGAAAAATTGGAGCATATTTACACACACAAAAGAAAAATTGGAGCATATTTACACACACAAAAGAAAAATTGGAGCATATTTACACACACAAAAGCAACATTAGAGCATATTTACACACACAAAAGCAACATTGGAGCATATTTACACACACAAAAGCAACATTGGAGCATATTTACACACACAAAAGCAACATTGGAGCATATTTACACACACAAAAGCAACATTGGAGCATATTTACACACACAAAAGCAACATTGGAGCATATTTACACACACAAAAGCAACATTGGAGCATATTTACACACACAAAAGCAACATTGGAGCATATTTACACACACAAAAGCAACATTGGAGCATATTTACACACACAAAAGCAACATTGGAGCATATTTACACACACAAAAGCAACATTGGAGCATATTTACACACACAAAAGCAACATTGGAGCATATTTACACACACAAAAGCAACATTGGAGCATATTTACACACACAAAAGCAACATTGGAGCATATTTACACACACAAAAGCAACATTGCTACAAATTTATATCAAATAAGCAACATTGGAATAAGTTGACACACAATAAATCAACTACAGAACAAATTTACGAACAAAGCAACATTGCAATCAATTTACACACAATAGAATAACCTTTTAAGAACATATATAAGAACAGCAGAGAGAACACCTCCCCCAGTTTAAGAGGCCCCTTGCGTGATAGCGGAATGATATGTCGGCGCACTGAGCGGAAAATCGGGATAATTGAATGACTGGAATGATTGCCTGTAATGTTTTGACGTAGCCTAAACCAAGCTATCTTCCTCCGGTTCTCGGTGGAACGTCAGGCTGGTGGCCTTTTGCGTTTGAGTTTTAACCCTTTTGCCTCTTATCATCAGCACTTGAACAAACTCACAAGGGCCGTGACGAGGATTCGAACCTGCGTCCGAGAGCATCCCAGACGCTGCCTTAATCGACTGAGCTACGACATGGTCAAAATCCCTCTGTGGATTTGTTCATTTGATGCATCATGCAATTGTGATTTCTGTGTGTCATCAGCACGTGTCTCGTTTCTGGAGTGGGTTCTGATACTCTTACCAGCCCGGCTTGGGGTCAGGTTTGCCTTGATAGTTCCCTGTAAGATGTACAGGATCACACAATCATATTTTGTGTTTGAAGAAGTCCACTTTTGTTCCGGCAATATTTCTCTTGCTTTCTGGGGAGGATATTGAGCAGCCGGACCGCTGATGTTTATTCATTGACACTTGTACTCCTCACAGGCTCTAATGTCCAACCACTTGGGCTGGACGGTAGAGCGACGGTCTCGCTTCATACAGGTCAGGCGTTCAATCCCCGACCGTCCAAATGTGGTTGGGCACCATTTCTTTCCCCCCGTCCCATCCCAAATCCTTATCCTGACCCCTTCCCAGTGCTGTATAGTCGTAATGGCTTGGCGCTTTCTCCTGACAGTTCCCTTCTCCTTCCCTTCCTGCTCTGAAAGGGAAAGTGAACATTGAGCAGTAAGCAAGGCGGGACACCACAAATAATTAGAAAAGCTTTAGCATTGTGATGGAAACTTTGGATTTAACTGAAGGGTCTCTTAGTCCATTTTTTACTGTTTTCGTGACATTTGCTTGGTTATATATATTCAGTAAACGTTAGGTCGTTACTTTTGGGATTACCTTGCGATGATTTCGGGGCTCAACGTCCCCGCGGTCCCGGTCCTCGACCAGGCCTCCCGTCAGACATCATTATTCCCAGATCCTTTTCATGTTGCTTGAATGTGAATGGTTCTGATTGTATCTGGTACTCAGTTTTCCGTTTAATTTCTTCATTTTTACCACACCTGAGCACTTGGAATTGATCACTGTTAATCATCATGCTATTTTCCGTTGCCCAATCGAAAACTTTATTAATATCAGCTTGTAGTTTTGCAAATGTCTTCTACAGGAGTCTGTTTAATGCTGATTTTTGTGTCATCTGCAAAGGAAGAAAACGTGGAGGTCTGTTATTATTGTGGTGTGTTTAGGGGGGGGGGGGTGCCATTATGGTGGTGGGAGGGGGTGCAGGAGGGGGGTGGAGAGGGGGGTGTGGTGCCATTATAGTGGAGGAAAGGGTGGATTACTGGTGGCCTCTCACCCCCCCCCCCCCTCCCCAAACGGGATAGATGCTATCCCTACCTATCCCATAAATGGAGGATGTAAACAATGACTGGAGACTCCTTGTAATATAATTTATTGTTAGCCTCAAAACGTTCTCCCTGGGGAAGGAGACTAGAGAGAAAACCCCAGTGAAAATAGGGTTGTTGTTGTTATAGATTCAGCTACTCGGAACAAGTTCCAAGTAGCACGGGCTATGGTGAGCCCGTAGTGGACTTACCTGGCACAAAAGCAATGTTGTGTAGACTGTGTGTGAATATAGGGGGGTATCATAGGCACAAATCGGAGAGTTCTACATGAACATTAGAGGTCCGCAGGTCTTCAACCTCCTTCCACTAAATATTTAAAATAATGCCCCAACACAAGTGGAAGCTTTTAAAGCAGTTCCAGACCAAGCGGGTTGCAATGTACCCATGGGTTAGCAAGCTCTTGCATGCAAGTTATCTTGAGGTTATCTTGAGATGATTTCGGGGCTTTTTAGTGTCCCCTCCACCCCCAGGAAGCAGCCCGTGACAGCTGACTAACACCCAGGTACCTATTTTACTGCTAGGTAACAGGGGCATAGGGTGAAAGAAACTTTGCCCATTGTTTCTCGCCGGCGCCCGGGATCGAACCCGGGAACACAGGATCACAAGCCCAGCGTGCTGTCCGCTCGGCCGACCGGCTCCCACACAGGACACACCCATCACCAGGTCGAGGAGTGGAAGCACTCTCGGAACCATCTTCAGGTAAACTAGAGGTACCCAGAGGTGCGAAGTGTTTCTCCACTCACAATTTATGCATTGTTAAATTATGGTTTGTCATGTATGTAAATTGGGAAGAGGCTTAATGATCCTGTTAATCCTGTTGGTTTATGTGTGTGTGTGTTTTAATTGGTGTCTGCATCTGTTTAGTATACCAAGAGTATATTATACATGTATATTAACTTGACTTCTTCTACGCAACAGGTTTGTGGTGAACGATTCTCCTCTGCTGTCTTGAACTACAAAAGGCAAGTGGTTAATATATATATATATATATATATATATATATATATATATATATATATATATATATATATATATATATATATATATATATATATATATATAATACGTACGCCAATGATCTTGGCATGAATCTCTGCCTTCTATTTAAGGCAATGACTCAATAATCTCCTTTTTATCACATTATCCTATAAAATTATGCCTTGAGTTACCTTCAGATATTTCTAAGTCAACCATTCCACACGTATATAAAACTCTTAACACTTTGTGATCTACAAAGTCATGTTTTTCAACTCCAACATGGGATGGGATCCACACAAATTTTATACAAGAATTATTATCATTGGCAAAAATTACATTCCATTTAATACTACAAGCTACTTCCGACATACATTGTGATGGGTTATTTAAGGACTGCAGAGCACTTTTAGAGTCACAGAAAATAACTCCACCACCATTGAGCTTAAGGTATTCAGTGGCTAGATAAATACCCAATAGCTCGGTCTGTGTCGTGCTTGCCCAGTTGTTCAATCTCTGTGTACTAGTCATGATCATTTCATTCCCTTTATACACTGCACATGCACAACCTGTTCTACCAGTGCCTAACTGCACAGAGCCATCAGTAAAGGCATAGGATTCAGTCGGTTTGAGAATTTGAAGATGACTGTCAATAGCTTCTAATGTATTGATGAATGTGAAACCGTAAAGGACTTTAGACCTCCTGGCCTATTGTACCACCAACTGTGTAACTATTTTATTGACTCAGGTGTTCTGGACGACATCCTAACAATTTACCCAAAATTTGCTTGTCCATTTTAAAGAATGAAGAACAATTTCTACTTATATTCTAAGCTGCATCACTTATGAGCCCATCCCTGCCCTTGTGTGGCAGTGCACAATAGAAAGTTGTTTTCACATATCCACACATTAAAACATTGATTGTAACCGTGATATATATGTGCTTCAGCCTACAGTTTAGACCTATTGTCTTATGTATGACCCTCTGTCCTGCGTGACAGTGAATACTAGCATTAACCTCAATTTAATAAGACTATCAAAATCCTCAGATTAGGCAAAATTGTAATTAATTTTGTCAATAAAGATGTTAATAATAATAATAACACTTTGTGACTCACGGATGAGCTGCGCCGTCACGATCCGTGACGGCGCAGCTCATCCTCTCCAGTTGTCACAACGTCACAGAAATGATGTACTAAAGGACCCGAACCTAACCTATCCTAGGGACTACAAATAGAAAACGAGACAGTACGTTAAATTGGCAAGTCTCTCTTTTTGTTTACAGTACTTATATTTGATAAACATTAGTATACTGATGTTTACAAACATCAGTATACTGATGTTTGTAAACATAACTTCCCCCCACAGCTGTGTTTTGACGTAACTTCCCCCCCCCCCACAGCTGTGTTGTGACGTAACTCCCCCCCACAGCTGTGTTGTGACGTAACTTCCCCCCCACAGCTGTGTTGTGACGTAACTTCCCCCCACAGCTGTGTTGTGACGTAACTCCCCCCTTACAGGTGTGTTGTGCTGGCAACAAGGTCAGTCCCCCCCTACAACCCCGACCTTTTGTAACGTAGACGTTTTCTATTCACTTCGGTATAAAAGACTTTTGTTTAACCAATATTTGTATTCAAGTGTTCATTGTCGCCCTGTTGGTGTCTTGTGTAACAAACACACTAATGACGCGTGAAAGGCGCCTCGGAGCATTGAATGGAGGAGCATGTCATGCTCGAGGTCACTTGTAGGTACACGTTCACCTGTGGCCCACCTGTGTCACCTGGAGCGTGATAACACTTGCCAGAGATAACCTTTACCACAGCTGCTACCTCTGTCACCTGGAGCGTGATAACACTTGCCAGAGATAACCTTTACCACAGCTGCTATCCTAAATGTTAGGAGAAATGTCTCACATCTACATTTTCAGATATCAATAACTCCAGCACTGAGAAACATAAGGGTACATGTTACCATTATAATTCCTGATGATTGGCTGTCCTGATACCTGCATATGATTGGTATCAGGACATGATTGGTATCAGGATTGGTATCTACTCCTGATACCTGCTCCTGGAGAGCACAAACTACATTCCACTCTCAATCTCCTGGGCACAGAACACCCTCTCCTCATTCCTTGCCTGGACCAGGAATATTGAAGCAGTTACGCAAGCACTTACCCTAACCTGTACAACTTTTCTCAATCTTTGGCGGGTTTGTTTACCTTTGTGAAGCAGTTCGTGAGCTGGGAACCACGCGGAGACTGTCGATGGCAGTAATAACCTTTGACTGGAGAAGTTTCGCTGCTCGTCAGCTGTTTTAATATATGTAAACAAAGCCGCCAAAGACTGAGAAACGTTGTACAGGTTAGGGTAAGTGCTTGCGTAACTGCTTGGAAGAATCCGGTCCCAATTGCCGTGAATATTTCAATGCATTCAAGCACGACAAAAGAGTCTGCCATCTCAAGCCTATTGTCAGTGGCGTTCTTCTCTGTGTTCTTTTTTTCCTCATTTTTTGTTCGCGACCTTGCGGCTATACGAGCGGGTCCTCTTGTCCGTGGGTAATGATGGGTAATGATGAGTCCACCCATCGGCTGCACGCACACTCACTCATGGCTCGTTGGCCGTGCTCACTCAAGGACCTTCATTCCAACGAACTCTTTGTAAACACTTTAAGCTACGACTTATACTGTAATCACCTCCTCCTTGCAAGCACCACTAAGAAAACTTTGAGACAAGCTTATTTACGTGATGTAACTAGCATGATCCGTCGAGATGTCCGCCAGTGATGGCTGGTCCAGCTTATTGTGCTTCGAAGTCCAGCTTGAAATAAAGCTGGACTTTGCGTTGCGAAGTCCAGTTGCCACCAGCTTCTACACCAAACTGGTTTTTATTGAAGTTATCAATCATTTGTACCTTCTGACTTCCTCTTTGGGGGTTCCCGGTCAAGGGACCCAACCCGTCTTTAGATCCAATCCTTCTCTTGGCGGCCTCCACTCTTATAACTCACCCCACTCTCTTGACTCACCCCCTCTTTCTTGACTAACCCCCTCTTTCTTGACTCACCCCCTCTTTCTTGACTCACCCCCTCTTTCTTGACTCACCCCCTCTTTCTTGACTCACCCCCTCTTTCTTGACTCACCCCCTCTTTCTTGACTAACCCCCTCTTTCTTGACTAACCTCCTCTTTCTTGACCCACCTCCTCTTTCTTGACCCACCTCCTCTTTCTTGACCCACCTCCTCTTTCTTGACCCACCCTTCTTCTGGTGCACGGTCGCCTAGGATTCCCATATTCCGTGTACTCCGTGTATTCCGTATTTCTTGCTATTACTGATTCTCTCCCGCGGCCACCTCCTTCTTCGTTCCATAATGATTGGGATTGTCAGCAGCAGCAACCATGTTGTACCATCGTACAGATTCACTGATTTGTTCTTCTATCCTCCTTTCTTCAGTTACCTTGTCACGGTGATGTTGCCTGATAATACCTTCTATTTTGTAGTTGAGTCTTGGGTAGTGAAGTATTCAATATGGTCTCCTTCAGCGCCTTCAGCAGCCAGCACATCTGCTCGTTCTTTTCCACATATTCTAACATGGAAGAGGATCCACAGGAATTTGATCAGTCTTCCCTGATTGGATAGTAATCTCACAGCTCTTTATTTCAGCGACTATCGCAAGGTTTTCTGCCTGTTTTTTTTTTTTGTACTAAGGCTTTGTAGGGCTGCTTTTGAATCAGTGGAGATCACGGCACCGTTAGTGTTTCTTTCAATGAAACTTAACGCCATAACAATGGCAGTTAGTTCTGCTTGCAGTTGAAGAGGCATCGTTTTCAATACGTGCTTTTTCTTCCATTTTTCTTATGGAAAGGCATTATTCCTAATTACATTGTATGCTGCACCAGCCCTGCTAATGGTAGGATTAGATGACCCATCAGTGAAGATTTGATCTAATTCATTTCCAGCTTCTTTATAAATTTCCTCAAGATACTTTTGCCTCATATCTTGTGATATCTTGTTGGACTTCTTCGTTGTCAAGTCGTTTATAATAATCTTACATGGATCATCCTCCCAGGGAAAGTAGCAACTCTACCAGCAGGAGCTTACTCAAGCAGGTGAAGGTCTTCCAGGTAGCAGACTGACGACATCTAATCACCAAGATTGCACGTGATTAATCACGTGCACATGGAAGGTGTCGTGATTCTATTCTAAGAACAAAAGTCAGTGTTCTTTAAAGTTTGTGTAATTTTGATTAAAGTCACGTCATAGTTTACCGTTAGAATGTTTTCCACATTAGCCAAAGAAAACCTTTTAAATTGCTCCAATCCAGAAACTACACTGCATGGGGGCCAGATTCGCGAAGCACGTTACGCAAGTACTTACGAACCTGTACATCTTTCCTCAATGTTTGACGGCTTTGGTTACATTTATTAAACAGTTTACAAGCATGAAAACTTCCCAATCAGCTGTTGTTATTGTTATAAACAGCCTCCTGGTGCTTCGGAGCTCATTAACTGTTTAATAATTGTAAACAGCCGCCAAAGATTGAGAAAAGATGGACAGGGGCCAGATTCACGAAGCAGTTACGCAAGCACTGACGAACGTGTACATCTTTTCTCAATCTTTGGCGGCTGTTTACAATTAATTAAACAGTTAATGAGCTCCGAAGCACCAGGAGGCTGTTTATAACAATAACAACAGTTGATTGGGAAGTTTTCATGCTTGTAAACTAGTTTAATAAATGTAACCAAAGCCGCCAAAGATTGAGGAAAGATGTACACGGTTCGTAAGTGCTTGCGTAAATGCTTTCGTGAATCTGACCCCAGGTTCGTAAGTGCTTGCGTAACTGCTTCGTGAATCTGGCCCCGATCCGCTTCAGATCGTCAGTGTGGGAGATGGAGTTAGAGGCGAGAGTCGCGCGCGCCGTGAGAGGCGACCAGGTGTCGTACCCATCAGTGACCCTTGACCTCAGGGGTCAAGTACCGGCAATCGGCGGGGGGGGGGGGCGGGGGAAGGAAGGAATTATCAGGGGAAACGCCAAGCCATTACGACTATATAGCACTGGCAAGGGGTCAGGTTAAGGATTTGGGATGGAACGGTGGGAAAGGAATGGTGCCCAACCACCTAGGAGGTCGGGGATTGAACGCCGACCTGCAAGAGGGGGGGGGGAGATGAACGATGGTGATGTAAAACTGGTGTTTTAAGCGAGTATCGCTCAGGGAATCACCGTGAGACAGACAGCTGTGGAACCCGTCCTCTGAGGTATGAAAACTATCAAACAACTTTCACAACATAAATATATTTAAAAATAATAATATAAATGTGGCTTTCGTGTATGCGTTAAGAGGCTATACGGCGTGCCGCAGTTCACTTAGTGGTTCCTGTACGCAATTTTGCGTTAACGGGTCTGGTACAACGGCGGCCTCGCTTCATACAGGACGGCGTTCGATACCCCCGATGCTCCCTCTGGTCAGGCATCCCAGCTCCTATCCTTGCATCCCATCCCCAAGTGCTCTATAGTCACACTCACAGCGCTGTCTCCCCATAATTATCTGGTCGCGAATTTTGAGAGACCTTGTAATGGCTTAGTTTTGTCTGGAGAAAGTATAGAGCATTTAGTAAGCGAGCGACACTTAAAGACGGCGTCACGCTCAACACACAACTTGTTTGGCACTTAAAAAATAAGAATTCGACAATTTTGGGAGTAATTTCAGTTCCGTTTTTGTGTGCGCGCGCGTGTGTGGGGGGGCGTGGGGGGTGAGAGGGAGGGGTGGTGGCTGGGGGGAAGGGGGATGGGTATTTAGGGGTTCAGGGGTGGAGAGGGGAGGCGGCTTGTGACTGGGGTGGGGTGGAGGTGGGGATTCTTAAGTAACGAATGGGTTAATTAAGTCGATCATGGACTCTAATGGTTGAGAAAGAGGGAGGAGGGGGTAGTATTGGTTGTGGGGTTCGTATCGTTGATGGGGGGGACGTTTTGGGGGTCGTTTAGGGGTGGGGGAGAGGGGTAGAGGTAGTTCTGAAAGTGGTGCCCAGGGGCCAGATTCACGAAAGCACTTACGCAAGCACTTACGAACGTGTACATCGTTCCTCAATCTTTGACGCCTTTGGTTACATTTATTAAACAGTTTACAAGCATGAAAACTTGCCATTCAACTGTTGTTATTGTTATAAACAGCCTCCTGGTGCTTCAGAGCTCATTAACTGTTTAATAATTGTAAACAAAGCCGCCAAAGATTGAGAAAAGATGCACAGGTTCGTAAGTGCTTGCGTAACTGCTTCGTGAATGTGGCCCCTGGTCTTGGGGAGTAACTAATGTACATGTTAATGGGTGGATTAGTAGGTGTTAATGTGTAGATGTTGGATGGGTGTTGGTATAGTAATGGGTGTTTGGATAGCAATGAGGAGATCTAAGTTTATTAAATGGGTGCTGTGTGTGTGTGTGTGTGTGTGTGTGTGTGTGTGTGTGTGTGTGTGTGTGTGTGTGTGTGTGTGTGTGTGTGTGTGTGCGTGTGTGTGTGCGTGTGTGTGCGTGTGTGTGTGTGTGTGTGTGTGTGTGTGTGTGTGTGTGTGCGTGCGTGCGCGAGCGACATCTCAGTATCTCCCCCAGAAGGATGCTGCAAACTTTACACACTCGTAAGCTAAAAGTTCTAACGAATACAGTACACTTTCCTGCAACACCATGTCCGCTGTACCATAGCTTACAGACTCCAATACACTCCTGTACCATAGCTTACAGACTCCAGGACACTCCTGTACCATAGCTTACAGACTCCAGTACACTCCTGTACCATAGCTTACAGACTCCAGTACACTCCTGTACCATAGCTTACAGACTCCAGTACACTCCTGTACCATAGCTTACAGACTCCAGTACACTCCTGTACCATAGCTTACAGACTCCAGTACACTCCTGTACCATAGCTTACAGACTCCAGTACACTCCTGTACCATAGCTTACAGACTCCAGTACACTCCTGTACCATAGCTTACAGACTCCAGTACACTCCTGTACCATAGCTTACAGACTCCAGTACACTCCTGTACCATAGCTTACAGACTCCAGTACACTCCTGTACCATAGCTTACAGTACACCATCAAGTGTACTTTAGTTCCAAACATTGTCTATGACAAAAAAGCAAACTCTCAGTGGATCTAGATGAAGTAAAGTGTAAAGTGTGTGGACAAAGACGGGGACACACACTCGAACACTATATCTTGGACTGTAATAAAATTGAGCCATTTAGAGATAACTCTAAACTCACGCTGTATGATATGGCAAATCATCTTGTTATTAAGAATATAATACCTGAAATCCTTGCACTGTATCCCTATTTCGCTTCCAGTAGATAAGCGACATATGAGATTAAGAAACAAGTAGTGTATTGTGAAGACTAATAATAATAAACAGCAGCTCTGTAATATCTTCATAGCTCAAACAATTATGTATTAGTGATAAGACCTACCATTAATGTAACTTATTTAGAGTAATGACTTACTCTAAATACATAGCTCTTGAAATAGAACATTCTCTGTAACCAGCTGAGATTGTAATTATGAGGTGTGAAGGATAGATGTAATTTTCAATGTAATGATCTCCGTTGTGGTCTGATAAAGACCTTTTGTGCCCTCTGTAATCCTTTTCGCGCTACCGCTCACAGGACGAGTATGGGGTACACAATAAACTAGCAGCCTCCGGTGGCAACAATCAAAATCTCAGCTGTGTATATTCACCGAGAAGCGGACTTACACTTCTTGGTGCATATATCCCGTTTTCTTTTTATTTGTTAAATGTTTCTACTCTGCTACTTTCACTGATGTCATCTCACAACAGAGTCGTTCCTGTCACATAAATCCGCTAAGTTTTATTGTAATGTTGACTCTGTCGTTTTCGTTGTGCGTCGAGGTAAAAAAGAAAGTGGGGAATGAGGGGTGACTGGTGTATGTTGCACGTCACCCTCGGTAATGGCAAGGGTGATTTAGGCGCTGAACAAGTTTGAAATGATTTTTAACCCCTTACTTTTTTGTTTTAAGCGTTTTTAGATTGAATATATCTCAAGGTCTTTTTTATTTTAATAGAGAAGTTTTTGTTCCTTGGGTATAACGCTTGGATCGTCGTGGCTGCTAATTCAACAGCACAATGGGGCGTTATGTGATGATTTAAATGAAGAATTAGGATGAGCTGCTGCTTGTGCACATGTTTGTGAGCCCCTGGATAGTGTAGTGGCGTATGTGCTGGAGGGAGAAGTGTCTAAGACGTGAGAGATACTCACCACTCAACGGTAACCTCAACCTCAACCCAGCCCCAACCTCAACCTATCATAACCTAACCAAAATAATACAGATACAATGTTGTATTTTATGTCAGGTACACACAAGATGTGTGACGTCAGAATGCTGTCACAATTCTATCGGGGATCAGATTTCAGATGTTACAGGATGTAGGTGGATGACGCTTAGTGCTGGTTTCGTTCAACTTTGTAATATGAATCATAGGGGTATGGAGTGCCAAAGACCAGTGGGGGTCGGTTCCAGTGCCAGACTTGTAACAGATATTGGCATCTGGAGCGACTCTTGCCATCTTCGTGAAATAGGAAATCAAATCGAGGGTTGTGTTTTCCGTAGACTTTTAATGTTTTTTCTCGCAGCAGAGAGAGAGAGAGAGAGAGAGAGAGAGAGAGAGAGAGAGAGAGAGAGAGAGAGAGAGAGAGAGAGAGAGAGAGAGAGAGAGAGAGAGAGAGAGAGGAGACCCGGGAGCAGCCGGCACCCCCTCACGTTTAGAATTTAGAAATATGTTTATTCGGCTCTAATGACCTCGTTATTACGGTGCCAGAGAAAATGGTTCATCTTTCAACGAATCAATCAAGTGTCACTTCCAGCATCCCCAAGACACGGACGGCAGGTCTAACACTGAGAGTGCAAGGATTGGTTTACATTTAGGGATAAATGTGTGAGCAGTACAGTGGTGTTGGTGTGGTGACGGTTGGGCTTAGTGGGGTGGTGGGGGGGGTCGTGTGTGGGGGGGGGGTGGGGGCGTGTGTGGGGGGGGGCGTGTGTGTGGGGTGGTGGGGGGGCGTGTATGTGTGGGGGGGGGGCGTGTGTGTGGGGTGGTGGGGGGCGTGAGGCGGGGGGGGGGCTCCAACTATGCGGAGTACTACAGGTGGTTCACCTTGGTGGTGGCTCAGTCCAGATGGTGGTTGGGCAAGGTCGTGGTGACTCACCAGCCCCGCTCCCTCTCTCGCGCGTGCGTGTGTGCGTGCGCGCGTGTGCGTGTGTGTGTGTGTGTGTGTGTGTGTGTGTGTGTGTGTGTGTGTGTGTGTGTGTGTGTGTGTGTGTGCGTGTGTGTGTGTGTGTGTGTGTGTGTGTGTGTGTGTGTGTGTGTGTGTGTGTGCGCGTGCGTGTGTGTGTGTGTGCGCGCGCGCGCTCACCTAGTTGTGCTTGCGGGGGTTGAGCTCTGGCTCTTTGGTCCCGCCTCTCAACTGTCAATCAACTGGTGTACAGGTTCCTGAGCCTACTGGGCTCTATCATATCTACATTTGAAACTGTGTATGGAGTCAGCCTCCACCACATCACTACCTAATGCATTTCATCCGTTAACTACTCTGACACTGAAAAAATACTACCTAATGTCTCTGTGGCTCATTTGGGTACTAAGTTTCCACCTGTGTCCCCTTGTTCGTGTCCCACCCGTGGTGAATTATTTGTGTTTGTCCACCCTGTCAATTCCCCTGAGAATTTTGTAAGTGGTTATTATGTCTCCCCTTACTCGTCTTCCAGGGACGTGAGGTTTAGCTTCCGTAGCCTTTCTAAATAGCTCTTACCTCTCAGTTCCGGGACCAGTTTGCTGGCATACTTCTGAATCTTCCCTAACCTTGTCTTGTGTTTAACTAGGTACGGACTCCAGGCTGGAGCTGCATACTCCAGGATTGGTCTGACATAAATGGTATACAGGGTCCTAAACGATTCCTTACACAAGTTTCTAAAGACAGTTCTTATGTTGGGCAATCTAGCATATGCCGCATATGATACAATTTTGGTGTGGACCTCTGGGGACAGGTTCGGTGTGATATCAACCCCCAGGTCTTTCTCTCTATTTGACTTGCAGAATTTCACCTCCCAGATGGTACCTTGTGTTCAGCCTCCTGCTCCCGTCGCCTAATTTCATTACTTTACACTTTCCTGAGTTAAACTTTAGCAGCCATTTTCTAGACCATTCATCCAGTTTGTGCAGGTTATCCTGTAGTCTCTGTCTATCTTCATCTGTCTTGATTCTTTTCATTATTTTTGTATCATCAGCAAACATTGAGAGGAACAAGTCTATACCCTCTGGAAGATGGTTTACATATATGAGAAACAGGATGGGTCTAAGTACCTTTTCCTTCCCATAGCCCAGGGTTAGCCTCACCTTGAGATGATTTCTGGGCTTTAGTGTCCCCGCGGCCCGGTCCTGGACCAGGCCTCCACCCCCAGGAAGCAGCCCGTGACAGCTGACTAACACCCAGGTACCTATTTTACTGCTAGGTAACACAGGCATAGGGTGAAAGAAACTCTGCCCATTGTTCCTCGCCGGCGCCCGGGATCGAACCCGGGATCACAGAATCGTAAGTTCAGCGTGCTGCCCGCTCGGCCGACCGGCTCCCAACTAGTTCATACCCACTAGTTTCCCCCTGGAACACGATCCGCCAATCTGTTAACAACCCAATCACTCCTGGATGAACAGAGGCGAACAGCTAAGAATTTGCGTCCAGTTAATCTTCCCCGGAGAGGACACGAACCCAGACCAAATGGCTGGCGAGGCTCGCAGGGCGAGTGTGTTACCACTACGCCACCAGCGCTCATCACGGCCCTTTGAAATTGAAATTGAAATAAGTTTATCGAGGTAAAATACACACAAAGGGATGAGGTAGCTCAAGCTATTCTCACCCCGTTCAGTACATCGTGTTAATACATACATAGACACACATCACAAGCAATAAACATATTACCAAACATTCTGAGAGATAAACATCTGCATTTCCTATCACGGCCCTTGTGGGTTTGGTCTTAAAGATGTACAGGTTTCGTAAGGGCTTGCCTAAGTGCGTGATGAATCCAGGCAAACAAGCGTAAGAAGCACAAGGAAAGAGAAGCGGATTGGTTAAAAACGTTAAATTCGTTAAAAATTGGACTTGTTAGGTGATAGTTAATCAATCCGCTGAAATGGCGACGGAATAGGACAAAATTCAAGCATCGCAATATTGACGTTTTCTGCGCATCGATAGGTTAGGTGGGTTGTTCGGGTTTGGACGTTACCGGGTCGGTAAAACAGTTGTGTTTATTACGGAGTGGCAGGTGGAGGAAACTGGCTGACCCACAAGCCAGCTAAACACCTGTAAATATTCAATAACATAAAGATTAAGAGGCATCATCTACTCTTTCTTAATATTGTTTTCAAAAACACCAACAGATTTAATTTTCTTTAGCAACATTTTAAAGCTTTTATTTCAACGAAATCGGATAACTCTTCAAATATTTAAATTTTAAATTTTAAGCGGTCAACGATTTTAAAAAATGGCGGCAAAACCGGAGCGTTGCCAACTAGTGTTTTTGTTCTGCCTATGATAGCGTAACACTTTGGCAGAGTGATTTAAGTCAAGGGAAGAGAACTATCAGGAGGAAGCACCGTATCATTACGACTATATAGCACTGGGAAGGGGTCAGGATAAGGATTTGGGATGGGACGGGGGGAAAGGAATGGGGCCCCAACCACTTGTGGACGGTCGGGGATTGAATGCCGACCTGCATGAAGCCAGACCGTTCGCAAGTCAATGGAAATTATATACAAAGTTATATCAATATCAGTGATGTTATTCAGACGTTTTGGTTATAAAAATTCAAAACGGCTTAATCTTGATCTACGGCTTAAAGCTTTCCATACCTCAGCTTACTCTTCACTATACTATAAAAACCTTACTAAACGTTCCTTATTTTTCGGGCTCACCATAGCCCGTGCTACATGGACACTTCGTTCTGAGTAGCTAATCTGAAAGAACAACAACATTCCCTATTAAGGCGCCTCATAGCCCAGTCGATAGAGCTTGCGCCTCACACACACGCAGGGGGTCGACGGTTCAAGCCTCCTACATCCTACAGCCCAGGTGAGTGAATCCTCACTATGCTAATTTTCACCGGAACACGATCCCTCAACCGATTTACAACCATGTTCCCAATTACAGCTGGGTGAACAGGAGCTTGTTAAGGATCGATGCCCAATCAGCTTTCCTCTGCCCCCCTCCCCCCCCTGACGGTACAAGAGAATAATTAGTTTCTGAAGAATCATCAAAAGCCTTTGCCGGTATCGTTAATAAATTAGTTAATTAACTCACGCAGTTGTATCAGGCACGCTAATTTATATCAACACATGAATAGAGCCACATGGGCCGTGACGAGGATTCGAACCTGCGTCCGAGAGCATCCCAGACGCTGCTTTAATCCATCTGGATTTGTTCATTTGATGCATCACGCTATTGTGATTTCTGTGTGTATATCATCAAATATAAGCGTGTGATATTATCTCTGAAATCCTTCCGAGCTTATCGATAATTAGGTGAAGGTGAAGAGTCTGAGACAAGGATCTGATTTTTTTTCTTTGTAGTAAATCGAATACTTGACTAACCTGATTTTATTGGTCCTGAAGGTCATTACCAGGAACTGATGTTTGTATTTTGGGAAGTGAATCGCTTTTTTCAAGGCTCGTGTGTGTGTGTGTGTGTGTGTGTGTGTGTGTGTGTGTGTGTGTGTGTGTGTGTGTACTCACCTATATGTACTCACCTATATGTGCTTGCAGGATCGAGCATTGACTCTTGGATCCCGCCTTTCTAGCTATCGGTTGTTTACAGCAATGACTCCTGTCCCATTTCCCTATCATACCTAGTTTTAAAAGTATGAATAGTATTTGCTTCCACAACCTGTTCCCCAAGTGCATTCCATTTTTCTACTACTCTCACGCTAAAAGAAAACTTCCTAACATCTCTGTGACTCATCTGAGTTTCCAGTTTCCACCCATGTCCCCTCGTTCTGTTATTATTACGTGTGAACATTTCATCTATTTCCACTTTGTCAATTCCCCTGAGTATTTTATATGTCCCTATCATATCTCCTCTCTCCCTTCTTTTCTCCAGTGTCGTAAGGTTCAGTTCCTTCAGCCGCTCTTCATATCCCATCCCTCGTAGCTCTGGGACAAGCCCCGTCGCAAACCTCTGAACCTTCTCCAGTTTCTTTATGTGTTTCTTCAGGTGGGGGCTCCATGATGGCGCGGCATACTCTAAGACGGGTCTCACGTAGGCAGTGTAAAGCGCCCTAAAAGCTTCCTCATTTAGGTTTCTGAATGAAGTTCTAATTTTCGCCAGTGTAGAGTACGCTGCTGTCGTTATCCTATTTATATGTGCCTCAGGAGTTAGATTAGGTGTCACATCCACTCCCAGGTCTCTTTCTCGAATCGTTACAGGTAGGCTGTTCCCCTTCATTGTGTACTGTCCCTTTGGTCTCCTGTCACCTGATCCCATTTCCATAACTTTACATTTACTGGTGTTAAACTCCAGTAGCCATTTCCCTGACCATCTCTGCAGCCTGTTTAAGTCCTCTTGGAGGATCCTACAATCCTCGTCTGTCACAACTCTTCTCATTAATTTTGCGTCATCTGCAAACATTGACATGTATGATTCCACTCCTGTAAACATATCATTTACGTAAATTAGAAAGAGGATTGGTCCCAGCACCGATCCTTGAGGTACTCCACTTGTTACTGTTCGCCAGTCCGACTTTTCGCCCCTTACCATTACCCTCTGGCTCCTTCCTGTTAGGTAGTTCTTCACCCATACTAGGGCCTTTCCGCTTACTCCTGCCTGCCTCTCAAGTTTGTATAGCAGTCTCATGTGCGGTACCGTATCAAAGGCCTTTTGGCAGTCAAGAAATATGCAGTCTGCCCAGCCTTCTCTGTCCTGCCTTATCCTTGTTACTTTATCATAGAATTCTAAAAGGTTTGTTAGGCATGATTTCCCTGTCCAGAACCCATGTTGGTGCTTGTTTACAAACCCAATGCTCTCCAGGTGCTCAACAAGTCTTAGCCTAATTATTCTTTCAAGTATTTTGCAGGGGATGCTTGTCAGTGATACGGGTCTGTAGTTAAGTGCCTCCTCCCTATCACCCTTTTTGAAAATCGGTACGACATTTGCCTCCTTCCAGCAACTGGGCAATTCTCCCGACATAAGTGACTCATTAAAGATCATTGCCAGAGGCACGCTGAGAGCCTGCGCTGCCTCTTTGAGTATCCACGGTGATACTTTGTCTGGTCCAACAGCTTTATTTGCATCCAGTGTTGTCAACTGTTTCATTACATCCTCTGCTGTCACCTCTATATCCGATAGTCTTTCATCTTGGGTAATCTCTTCTAACAATGGGAGCTGCTCAGGCTCGGTTGTGAACACTCCATGGAATTTTGCATTCAGTACCTCGCAGATTTCCTTGTCGCTTTCTGTATATGCCCCTTCTGTTTTCCTCAGTCTTGTCACTTGGTCATTTACCGACATCTTCCTTCTTATATGGCTATGTAGTAATTTTGGTTGCTTTTTCGCTTTGACTGCAATATCGTTCTCATAATTTCTTTCCGACACTCGTCTTATGTTAATGTAATCATTCCTAGCTCTGTTACATCTAATCCTGTTGTCCTCTGTCCTTTGTGTGTGTGTGTGTGTGTGTGTGTGTAATTATCTAAGTGTAATTACCTAAGTGTAGTTACAGGATGAGAGCTAAGCTCGTGGTGTCCCGTCTTCCCAGCACTCTTTGTCATATAACGCATTGAAACTACTGATGGTCTTGGCCATGTGTGTGTGTGTGTGTGTGTGTGTGTGTGTGTGTGTGTGTGTGTGTGTGTGGAGCAGATACGTACAGTAGAGGTGGACTGGGTACATTGAGACATTTAAATCAACATTAAGGGCCCAAGACTTTCCAACACACTTTAAACGTAAAAGGGTATAACTAACGGGGTTAAGAGGTATGATCAACTGGGCTGTGGGTAAGGGCATCTAGCAGTTAGGTTGATTAGGGCCACCAATCAGGAGGCCGGATTAGAGACTGGGTCCTGCGTGGGGGGGGGGGATTATTAAATACGAAAGTACTTAAAGGAATTCCTGTTTTAATTCTTCCTTCGTGGTCTGACACTGTTATAATATATATATATATATATATATATATATATATATATATATATATATATATATATATATATATATATATATATATATATATATATATATATTCGTACCTGATAGCCAGAACGCACTTCTCGGCCTACTATGCAAAGCCCGATTTGCCTAATAAGCCAAGTTTTCCTGAATTAATATGTTTTCTCTAATTTTTGTCTTATGAAATGATAAAGCTACCCATTTCATTATGTACGATGTCAATTTGTTTTTATTGGAGTTAAAATTAACGTAGATATATGACCGAACCTAACCAACCCTACCTAACCTAACCTAACCTATCTTTATAGGTCAGGTTAGGTTAGGTAGCCGAAAAAGTGAGGTTAGGTTAGGTTGGTTAGGTAGTCGAAAAACAATTAATTCATGAAAACTTGGCTTATTAGGCAAATCGGGCCTTGCATAGTAGGCTGAGAAGTGCGTTCTGGCTACTAGGTACGACATATATATATATATATATATATATATTGTGACGGTAACGCGTTGGTGTTCGGCTGTTTAAGGCTAGGGGTATGGCCTCGTCACATAGTTATAAAAAAAAATAGAAAACTGGAACTTCGTCTGTGGTAAGGTAAGGAGAAGACACACAAAACACAAGTAAACTTTAACAATGAAATTTTAATTACGTTAAATAAATCAAAACATGAAAATAATGCACAAACAAATATGTATAATAAAATCAATGAATCAAAATAATAAGAATACTTAAATGACACAATGAAAGTTACGTTAAGGCAAAATAAGAAGTGCAACACAAAAGTTAAGTGGGAGGTGCTGGAATATTGGCTTAAAGCCACCACCTCTCTCAGTACACTCTAGAGTCTAGCTGGGAGGTGTGCTGGCTACGAAAGCACGGAACATTCTGAGGACTGATGTTGGGGTGACCCCAGACATCAGGTAGTATTGGGGGGCGAGTGCAGGTGCAGCCAGACCGGCGACCAATCAGCGGAGCCGTAGCGATCAACGGGTAGTTTGGTGATTTGGGTCCGAACAGGTGGCGGGCTGCATACGTTTCTGCTCACCCTTGCAAGCCTTGATGGTGTTGTTGTCGTTGTTGGACATTTCTTCCATAGTCTTTTTATATAATTGTGAAGACGTAATTTTGGAGGGAAGAGCAGGCTCAATCTCTTGAAGGAGATTATCGTCACAACTCTCCCCCGAAGCCTGCGGTTCTGGAAGAAGTACGTCGTTATGTGGTGGAGTAATGGATGGAGTTGCTTCTACTTCATAAACTCTGGAGAGATCATGGGCTAAGATGTTGTCAGACTCTTGGTATAGCGTGTCTCCAGGTTGAATTTCTGCAGGTAGCAAGCCCATAGTAGAAGACGTTGAGATGAGAAGTGGGCGTGCTGCAGGAGGTGTAGGGTGGTGTGGTCCGTATTGATGGTGGACCGAGCATTTTTCAGGTGTGGAGTGAAGTGCTGAAGCTTCAGGATGAGGAAGAGTAGCTCCTTGCCAATTGTTCCGTCGTTCCTTGTAGCAGTAGTCGCTGACAGGTGTATTCTTCTCGCCTCGTTGCTGCATCACGACACCACCATCGTCGGTACCATTGGCGTCGACATGGAGGATGTAGGGCTTATCTGACGAGGTGAGAGTGGAATTAGAAGAGGGCATAGGAGCACGAGTATTATCCTGAAAGCATTTGGGAAGATCATTAAGGATTTTGGAATTAGAAAGCGCCGACTCCTTGTCAGTGCTTTCGGGAGAAGAAGCCGGGATGGTCTCACTGTGGATGTAGGGTTGTGTGAATGTGGAATAGTTAATCAAGACAGTGGGAGGAGTACCATTATATTGCTTCAGGAGGTTGACGTGGCACAGCTGGGTCTTCCGCCGCCTATCAGGAGTCTCTATCACATAATTATTATTATTCCTGCACTCTTTGACGCAGTAGGGTCCTGAAAATCTGTTTTGTAAAGGTGAACCTGGGATAGGGAAATAAGCAAGGACGAAGTCTCCCGGCTTGAATTTTCTTACTTTGCTGGTCTGGTCGTAATGAGTCTTCATTCTCACCTGGGCTTTCAATAGATTATCATGAGCAAAGCGGTGGACTCTCTCTAGAATGTGTTGAAGGTTTTGAAGAAACTGGGGCACATTCTGATGCTCACTGAAGGTGGCATCTCTGAGAGAGTCTTTGAAAGCCTTAAGGGGAGTACGGCACTTACGGCCGTAGAGCATCTCATAAGGAGATACTCCTAGGGACTCATTGGGGAGACTTCTGAAAATACACATTATTAGGTCAATCTGCTTATCCCAATCCTTTGAGGTTTCACTACAAAACTTTTTCAAGAGTGCTTTGATGGTCTGATGACTACGTTCAAGAGAACCCTGTGAAGCAGGATGATAGGGGCTGGACAATACCTGTTTGATGTTGAACTCCTCCAGTGTCCTTTTGAAGAGATCACTGGTGAAGTTGGTGCCACAGTCACTTTGAATCTCCCTGGGAAATCCGTATTGAGTGAAGATCTTCAGTAGATGTTTGATAACCGTAGCAGCCGTGATGTTCTTCACTGGAACTGCTATGGGAAATCTGGTGGTAGGACACAGGATGGTTAGGATGTAGGCGTTACCTGAACTGGTCCGAGGTAAAGGACCAACACAGTCTATTATGAGTCTGTGGAAAGGTTCCGCAGGCACCTGTATGGGAATCAGTGGTGCTCTGGGAATGGAGACGTTCGGTTTGCCTGCCATCTGACATGTATGACACTGTTTTACGTACTGTTTGACGTTATTTACCATACCTGGCCAGTAGTAGTCTTGGCGAATCCCATGGTAAGTCTTGTTGAAGCCGTAGTGGGAGAATGCTCCATGGGCCAGGTGTAGAATAGTGGGCCGCAGGCTGGTGGGAATCACAAGTTGTTCGGTGTTGGCCCAATCGTCCTCCTCCTTCAGTTTACTGGGTCTATATCTGCGGTAGAGCAAGTCGTTCTCTAGGAAGAACCCAGGAATACTGTCGGGTTGAGTCTCAGCCTGGAAAAACAATGGTGTTAAAGTAAGATCTTCCCTCTGCAACTTACGGAACTCCAACTTGGTCAGATGCGGGGGTAGTTTCTGAGGGTCTTGAGGGACAGCGGTGGCAGTAGAGTCAGCTGGCTGTGGACGTGCGGCTTGTGCACGGGTGGTCACGAGAACCGGAGGAGAAACTTCATCACTCTCTTGAACCTCTGCTGGAACATACTCGAGAATAGGATTTATTGGCACAGAGTTACACACCTGGGGTTTGTCCATGACGATCAGGTTGGTCGGTTGCAGGTCTTCTGCCAAGTCGTTGCCTAGGAGAAGTTGCACTCCAGGCATGGGAAAAGGCTTTTCCCTGACGGCGACTTGGACTTCCCCGTTCACGTAGGGACAATCCAGGTGGACTCTGGCGAGAGGGTATGGAGTAGTAGCAGTGAGGTCAGTGATGAAGACTGTTTCCCCGGTGTAGACTATGTTGGGCACAGCCGACTTCAAGATGATCGATTGTAGAGCCGCTGTGTCCCTCAAGATCTTCAATTTGAAACGTCCCTCCGGATTTGAACCGTTGGCAGAGACAGTTCCAGTATACAGGTGGTTACTGAAAAGAGAAAGATCATTAACATCAACACCAACATTCATCACAGGCTTACCGGACTTAGGAGGAGTTGGTTTGGGTCGTTGTTGGTCAGTGGTTCCCTTGTATTGAGACTTACCACACTTGTCTATGGTATGTCCATAGAGTCTACAATACTTGCAGTACAGTTGTGAACCAGCTTGATCGGGGCTCACCTTCTCGTAACTGTACCACGACTTCTTACTGGAGGATGGTTCGGGTGTCAGCCGGTGGATGAGGCTGTAAGTGTCAGCCGACTTAGCACACTTCAGGTAGTCGGTTTCTTCTTTATCTGCTAAGTAGAGGCGGACAGGAGGCGGCACACGTCTCAAGAATTCTTCAACAAGCATCAGGTTGACGAGTTCTGTAAAAGTAGAGACATGTGCTGCTTCCAGCCATTTCATGAAATACCTCCGTTTCGTGTTAGCAAACTCGAGGAAGGTAGTGGTACTTGCCTTCAGGTGGTCACGGAATTTCCTTCTATAACTTTCAGTAGAGAGGAGGTAGGCGTCCAACACTGCTTGTTTCAAAGTGTAGTAGTCATTCTCAGACGCCAAAGTACTGAGTGTGACTGCAGCTCTACCTGTAAGATGGACTCTGAGAAGTGTTGCCCATTGGTCGACAGGCCAACTGAGTTGATTAGCAAGGGTTTCAAAGGTGGTAAAGAACACATCAACTTCTGCTTCTACAAAGGATGGCATTAACTTACTTGCATGTGATATATTAAAACTGACGGGAAGATTGGCAGTAGCTTGCTGGCGTTGAGCGAGGTGTGAAGTTTCCAACGTGTATTCCCGTTGACGACACTCAAGAGCCAGAGTCGCTTGTTGCTTGTCATGTTCGCGTTGTATTTCCAACTCGCGTTGTTTGGTTTCAAGCTGTAAGCGTTCACGTTCACGGAGCATTGCAAACTCACGTTCCTTGAGGGCGATCTCTTCCCTTCGTATGTCAGCTGCTTCCCTTTGCTGTTCGCGGGCTTCCCTTTGCTGCTCACGTTCAATCTTGGCCAGCTCTAGTTTGAGTTTCAGCGTTGCCAAATCAGTTTTATCTGCAATATAGTAAGTTTCATGAGTTTCAGAGTCTATCTTACCTTGCTCTAAATAGTAATCCAGCAACAGGTTGTGTAGGTCATTTTTGTTGGCTTGGTAGGGAACTTCTAGTTGATACTCATGTGCAAGAGTTTGTAGTTCAGTCCTCTTGGCACGACTTAAAGTCCCTATTTCACCTGCTGGATTTGCACGGAAAGTTTGGAGACGAAACATGGTGAAATTAGCAAATAAAGGTACACGAATGTTCAATAATGAAATGTCAGAAACAGGACAACGTGGCAACTGGTACCTATCCTGTGTGATCTTTAACAATTAACGTTAAGTGAAAGATATTAAATGATTAAATTAAATCAAGGGCGCAGGAAATCTTGTACCCGGTACTCATGTAAGAGAATAAGGGCAAGAAAATCCTACTAACAAATGAAACAAAGTTTCGAAAACAAATGAAACAGTTAAATGCTTCAAAAGTAAAATTGGTAGTCCAAGGATGTAGGCATACCTTGCCAAGTCTCTATAGGACATAAAGCAAGTTTTTCCTACTGAATTTAATATGATACTTACAGAATTAGCGAACTTTTGTGCTCTGAAAAAATAAGCTAATTCCCTACCGTTGTATGTATCATCATCTCTGACTGACGTGTAGGGGTGCGAGGTGTCAACTGGTGACGAGAACTGCTGCTGAGGTCCCAATTCAGCAACTAAAGTTCGAGCTAGAGGAACTATGGCCCTCTTTGTCCTCCTACAGTCAGATTGCAGAAGATTGGGTACTCTTGACCCGGGGCAGACCACAGTACCAGGGTACCAATATGATGATCTGTCAGAATGAGAAATATTCAAGGGA
Source organism: Procambarus clarkii (assembly GCF_040958095.1). NCBI lineage: Eukaryota > Metazoa > Arthropoda > Malacostraca > Decapoda > Cambaridae > Procambarus > Procambarus clarkii. The sequence goes on from NC_091235.1 coordinate 8,870,476, forward strand.
CATAGATGGTAAATACGAGTAATAACATGGAGGGAGAGATGACCAATTAAGAGTATGACTGAGGCCTACAGTCACCACGTAATCCAAAGTTGTCTCACCTTCACTATATGTTACTCTCGTAATGCACAATACACCGCACCTTATAAAAATGAAATTGAATGAAAAATAGTAAAGCTACGTTAACAGAGTTAAATACGCTTACCATAAATTACCACTTAGCACCAGTACCTGAGTGAAGCTCCTAGGACAGGCCCCCATATAACTTGTGACGGTAACGCGTTGGTGTTCGGCTGTTTAAGGCTAGGGGTATGGCCTCGTCACATAGTTATAAAAAAAAATAGAAAACTGGAACTTCGTCTGTGGTAAGGTAAGGAGAAGACACACAAAACACAAGTAAACTTTAACAATGAAATTTTAATTACGTTAAATAAATCAAAACATGAAAATAATGCACAAACAAATATGTATAATAAAATCAATGAATCAAAATAATAAGAATACTTAAATGACACAATGAAAGTTACGTTAAGGCAAAATAAGAAGTGCAACACAAAAGTTAAGTGGGAGGTGCTGGAATATTGGCTTAAAGCCACCACCTCTCTCAGTACACTCTAGAGTCTAGCTGGGAGGTGTGCTGGCTACGAAAGCACGGAACATTCTGAGGACTGATGTTGGGGTGACCCCAGACATCAGGTAGTATTGGGGGGCGAGTGCAGGTGCAGCCAGACCGGCGACCAATCAGCGGAGCCGTAGCGATCAACGGGTAGTTTGGTGATTTGGGTCCGAACAGGTGGCGGGCTGCATACGTTTCTGCTCACCCTTGCAAGCCTTGATGGTGTTGTTGTCGTTGTTGGACATTTCTTCCATAGTCTTTTTATATAATTGTGAAGACGTAATTTTGGAGGGAAGAGCAGGCTCAATCTCTTGAAGGAGATTATCGTCACAATATATATATATATATATATATATATATATATATATATATATATATGTATATATATATATATATATATATATATATATATATATATATATATATATATATGTATATATATATATTGACATATTGCCGTTGCTTCCACCCCGTCCTCCTCATAGAACGTCGCATTTTGACGTATAATCAAAGACCAAGAATCATCGCACTAGAAAACGGAAGCGGCTGGCGAAAGTGACATACTACCCCGTTTTCTGTTTTGGGTCCTCTGGTGGGGGGTTAGCATCAGGGACACTTTACAGTACGACAATTTCTTGCCGTTGGGGAAACCTTAGAAGGACGGGCTGGGTAGTGAGTGGATGGGACGCTGGGTGGAAATGATAGAGCAATCCTCGGAGTATGCAGCCTCGCTAATCACCAGTCATAAACATGAGTAATGATGTGAGACTTGTACATTAAACCACTACAGACAATATGCATGTTTCCGGGAAGATGGGGGGGGGGAGGGAGGGGTGTTATGGGAAAGGGGGGGTGTTATAGGGGGGGGGGGGTGTTGGGGGGGAGGGGTTAGGATGGGAGGATGCTCTTCTGTAAGTTAACAGGACTAGGAAGTAATCCAGAAGCAGTAGGCATTTGGAAGATTGAGAGAGGGGGGGGGGTTGTGATTATGGGTAAAGATGGGGGGGTGAATTATTGTAGAAGTACGAGAGGTGAGGGGTGAGGGGTGAGGTGGTTCACGCCTGCTTCTCAGGCCCTGTGGAAGGTCTGGAGGCAACATCGTTCATATATAATTAAACCTTTGTTCCAAATATTAATTTGCTATTGTTAAATAAAAATGAAATTATTTGACGTTATCCACTTGTATGGATGGGAATGGTGTGTGTGTGTGTAATTACCTAAGTGTAGTTACAGGATGAGAGCTATGCTCGCGGTGTCCCGTCTTCCCAGCACTCTTTGTTATATAATGCTCTGAAACTACTGACGGTCTTGGCCTCCACCACCTTCTCCCCTAAGAAATGTGTGTGTGTGTGTGTGTAAGATAGTGACCCACAGAGCGAGCACAAAGGACACCCCCGCTGCCAAAAGATTAGTATATGGACCACGCCCAATGTAACGACCATGATATAGCAGCCTCTGATGACCCCTACTTGACCCGAGGACCATAATCTCCCACGGCCGCCCTTGTTGAGGTCGTGGCCTCACTCCATTCCTGGGTAGTGGTCACTGTTGAATCACTACAGCTCTTCATAACTTGATTTCTCGATCGAACTGCCTGCAGTCAGTTAGTCTTGGCCCATAGCACGTTATTTTTGGTGTTGTTTAACTTCTTGTTTAATAAGAAACGTTTTGGAATTGTTGTTTGTTTGTTTCCTGTAAGCAATAGCCTGTTGGACCAAATTCTCACACTGAGTTTTTTTATTATTATTATTATTCGGGCCGGGCTTAGGGAGTAGAAGAACTCCCAGAACCCCATCAACCAGGTATTTATTTAATTAGATTAAACTAGTCAGGGAGGGAGAGGAGTTAGGTAGGTAGGTAGGTAGGTTAGGTAGGTTAGGTAGGTTAGGTAGGTTAGGTTAGGTTAGGTTAGGTTAGGTTAGGTTAGGTTAGGTTAGGTTAGGTTAGGTAGGTAGGTAGGTAGGTTAGGTAGGTTAGGTAGGTTAGGTAGGTTAGGTAGGTAGGTTTATTAGACTAGTGCTAGAATTCAGAGGAATTAGTTAAGAGGACAGGCTATGGGAATTAAACCTCACGTCACTGGAAGGCAGAAGAGACATAATTACCACATACAAATTCTCAGGGAAATTGAAGGGAAGATAAGAACATACTATTTAGCACAGGTGGCACACGAATAAGGTGACACAGGTGGAAACCAAGTACCCAAATTAGGCACAGAGACTCGTAGAAAGAATTTCCTTAGTATCAGAGTAGTTACACAAATGGAATACAGTAAGAAGTGACGTGGTAGAGGCAGCCTCCATACACAGGTTCACCCGTGGATATGATAGAGCCCAAGAAGCTTAGGAACCTATACATCAAAGGACAGACAATTGAGAGCCGGGTCGAAGAGCTAAAGCTCTTTGTGAGTAGTTAAAAGAGTGAGGAGCACCCGTATGGCGGCTGATATACTTAATATAGCGGACGCCATATATATTTGGCGCCATATATATATTTGGTATATTTCTCTTCGCTGTCAGTGTCATCCCTGGCCACAAAGCAGCTCCCACTGGCTTGACCTCCGTCTTGACCCCGGCTTGACCCCGGCACCTGCATCTTCGATGGCCGCCTCTTTGTGTGGTCTTGACCTCTGACCTTCCCGGGGGCAGCGACGACAATCCCAAGTCACTGTGGTTCCTCAGCAGTTTAATACTCTCTTCCAACTTACCTGCAAGTCACTAGCACAGAGACAAAGCTCTCCCTTCCTCTCCCACACACATGACATCATAGGTGTGTGTATCATATCTTCTTGAGGTTATCTTGAGATGATTTCGGGGGCTTAGCGTCCCCGCGGCCCGGTCCTCGACCAGGCCTCCTTTTTTGTTATACACCCCTCCCCAGGAAGCAGCCCGTAGCAGCTGTCTAACTCCCAGGTACCTATTTACATCATAGTGAAAGTAATACGATATTGAGAAATTTCTCCAGAGTTAAGACTGTTTTCTATCCAGCTTTCGTATTTGGCCTTGTCACCTCTTGCCATTCTTCTCAAGTTCCTCTTAACCTTTCCACCTGCTTCTCTTTTATTGCTCATTTGCCTCGCCCTTTGTACGTGATAGTCATCCTTAAGGCTCTTGAAATACTCCTGTCTTGCTTTACCAACCTTTCTCCTAGGGAGCCGGTGGCTGAGCGGACAGAACACTGGACGCGTGAGCATGTGGTCCCGGGTTCGGTCCCGGGCGCCGGAGAGAAACAATGGCCAGAGTTTCTCTCACCCTGATGCCCACTGTTCACCTAGCAGTAAATAGGTACCTGGGAGTTAGTCAGCTGCTACGGGCTGCTTCCTGGGGGTGGAGGCCTGGTCGAGGACCGGGCCGCGGGGACCCCATAGTGCCGTAGAGTTAGGTCACACCTGCGCATAGTGCCGTAAAGTTAGGCCCCACCTGCGCATAGTGCCGTAAAGTTAGGCCCCACCTGCGCATAGTGCCGTAGAGTTAGGTCACACCTGCGCATAGTGCCGTAGAGTTAGGTCACACCTGCGCATAGTGCCGTAGAGTTAGGTCACACCTGCGCATAGTGCCGTAGAGTTAGGTCACACCTGCGCATAGTGCCGTAGAGTTAGGCCACACTTGCGCATAGTGCCGTAGAGTTAGGCCACACCTGCGCATAGTGCCGTAGAGTTAGGCCACACTTGCGCATAGTGCCGTAGAGTTAGGCCACACTTGCGCATAGTGCCGTAGAGTTAGGCCACACTTGCGCATAGTGCCGTAGAGTTAGGCCACACCTGCGCATAGTGCCGTAGAGTTAGGCCACACCTGCGCATAGTGCCGTAGAGTTAGGCCACACCTGCGCATAGTGCCGTAGAGTTAGGCCACACCTGCGCATAGTGCCGTAGAGTTAGGCCACACCTGCGCATAGTGCCGTAGAGTTAGGCCATACCTGCGCATAGTGCCGTAGACTTAGGCCATACCTGCGCATAGTGCCGTAGAGTTAGGCCACACCTGCGCATAGTGCCGTAGAGTTAGGCCCCACACCTGCGCATAGTGCCGTAGAGTTAGGCCACACCTGCGCATAGTGCCGTAGAGTTAGGCCACACCTGCGCATAGTGCCGTAGAGTTAGGCCCCACACCTGCGCATAGTGCCGTAGAGTTAGGCCACACCTGCGCATAGTGACGTAGAGTTAGGCCACACCTGCGCATAGTGACGTAGAGTTAGGCCCCACACCTGCGCATAGTGCCGTAGAGTTAGGCCACACCTGCGCATAGTGCCGTAGAGTTAGAGACAATAGAGCGTGGTCATCACAGGTGTTAGTATTGACCTACTTGACCCTTGAGGGGGTGTGGGGGGGGAGCAGGTGGAGGTCAAGGGTCAGAGGTGAGGAGGATCAGGTAAGGATGGGTAGGAGAGTGTGGATAGGTAGGTAGGGGTCGAGGGGGTAGAGGGGGTGGGAGTGGGGGATGGTGGGGAGGACAGTATGGGTAGCGAGGGTTAGTGGGTGGTAAAGGTTAGGCAGGTGGTAAAGGTTATGCAGGTGGTAAAGGTAGGCAGGTGGTAAAGGTTAGGCAGGTGGTAAAGGTTAGGCAGGTGGTAAAGGTTAGGCAGGTGGTAAAGGTTAGGCAGGTGGTAAAGGTTAGGCAGGTGGTAAAGGTTAGGCAGGTGGTAAAGGTTATGCAGGTGGTAAAGGTTAGGCAGGTGGTAAAGGTTAGGCAGGTGGTAAAGGTTAGGCAGGTGGTAAAGGTAGGCAGGTGGTAAAGGTTAGGCAGGTGGTAAAGGTTAGGCAGGTGGTAAAGGTAGGCAGGTGGTAAAGGTTATGCAGGTGGTAAAGGTTAGGCAGGTGGTAAAGGTTAGGCAGGTGGTAAAGGTTAGGCAGGTGGTAAAGGTAGGCAGGTGGTAAAGGTTAGGCAGGTGGTAAAGGTTAGGCAGGTGGTAAAGGTAGGCAGGTGGTAAAGGTAGGCAGGTGGTAAAGGTTAGGCAGGTGGTAAAGGTAGGCAGGTGGTAAAGGTAGGCAGGTGGTAAAGGTAGGCAGGTGGTAAAGGTTATGCAGGTGGTAAAGGTTAGGCAGGTGGTAAAGGTTAGGCAGGTGGTAAAGGTTAGGCAGGTGGTAAAGGTTAGGCAGGTGGTAAAGGTTATGCAGGTGGTAAAGGTTAGGCAGGTGGTAAAGGTAGGCAGGTGGTAAAGGTAGGCAGGTGGTAAAGGTAGGCAGGTGGTAAAGGTTATGCAGGTGGTAAAGGTTAGGCAGGTGGTAAAGGTTAGGCAGGTGGTAAAGGTTAGGCAGGTGGTAAAGGTTAGGCAGGTGGTAAAGGTTATGCAGGTGGTAAAGGTTAGGCAGGTGGTAAAGGTTAGGCAGGTGGTAAAGGTAGGCAGGTGGTAAAGGTAGGCAGGTGGTAAAGGTTAGGCAGCTGGTAAAGATTAGGCAGGTGGTAAAGGTTAGGCAGGTGGTAAAGGTTAGGCAGGTGGTAAAGGTTAGGCAGGTGGTAAAGGTTAGGCAGGTGGTAAAGGTTAGGCAGGTGGTAAAGGTTAGGCAGGTGGTAAAGGTAGGCAGGTGGTAAAGGTAGGCAGGTGGTAAAGGTTAGGCAGGTGGTAAAGGTAGGCAGGTGGTAAAGGTAGGCAGGTGGTAAAGGTAGGCAGGTGGTAAAGGTTATGCAGGTGGTAAAGGTTAGGCAGGTGGTAAAGGTTAGGCAGGTGGTAAAGGTTAGGCAGGTGGTAAAGGTTATGCAGGTGGTAAAGGTTAGGCAGGTGGTAAAGGTAGGCAGGTGGTAAAGGTAGGCAGGTGGTAAAGGTTATGCAGGTGGTAAAGGTTAGGCAGGTGGTAAAGGTTAGGCAGGTGGTAAAGGTTAGGCAGGTGGTAAAGGTTAGGCAGGTGGTAAAGGTTAGGCAGGTGGTAAAGGTAGGCAGGTGGTAAAGGTTAGGCAGGTGGTAAATTGTTCTGCTGTTGGAACAGCTGGTGTAATTGCAGCAGCTGGTGTTATTGGAACAGCTGGTGTTATTGGAACAGCTGGTGTTATTGGAACAGCTGGTGTTATTGGAACAGCTGTTACGGTGAGAGGTCGAGGGAATGTGTGGTTCGTGACAGGCGTGGCAGGGTTGTTATACCACCCTTCTTGGGTTGTACAACAACTTGATATAAGTTGTTGATATAAGATATAAGTCGGTTATACAAATAACAACTTGTTGTATAACCGACTTGAAGAAGCATTACGGAAAGAAAGACGAGGAATTAAGTCGTGACATTAATTGATCAGGGATGGGGAAGGCGGGGCTGAGGAGCCGATTCTGGAACCTGCAAGCACAGCTAGGTGAGGGCCTCCTAGGTGAGGGCCTCCTAGGTGAGTGTCTCCTAGCTCCCAGCAACACCACACACACACACACTCCCACACACACACATACACCAGGTGCCTGTTGATCCCAGAGATCAAAATGTATATTCAGGAGGCTAACAAGACCTGTCGATTAAATTGATGCCCAGCTGACAACTTGACAAGCTTGGCACACACCTGTGTCCTGTGAGCGGCATTTGTAACAAGCCACACACACACACACACACACACACACACACACACACACACACACACACACACACACACACACACACACACACACACACACACAACACACACAAACACACACACACACACACACACACACACACACACACACACACACACACACACACACACACACACACACAAACACACACACACACACACACACACACACACACACACACACACACACCGTTGACCTTAGTATGTATGAACCTTGGACTGAATGAAAGATGGCGTGTGAGCCTGCCTCTGACACTAGTGACTGTGAAGGGTACGGTGAAAGCCCTTCCTGTGAACGGTGACACCGTCCAGGTAACATCCGTGTTTGGGTATTGCCTTGGGGTGGGCAGGGATGCCTACCCTAGCGACCAGTGTGACTCAGGGAGATGGGACAATCTTTTTTTTATTATTATTATTTTCTACCACAGACGTGGCCAGACATTTACAATGCTAACCGGCATATATACATTGTCTTCTGTCCTCCATGGACAGGGTGAGAGATCTGTTAAACATATTGTTCAGGGATTTATTGAACAGTCAACCACAGAAGGTGATTGTGGTGCTTTTAAAATGGTAACCTAACCTACAGATATAAATACATAGATGCACAGAGTTACGTCTGCCCAACATAATGTGGTCGATGTGTTTTTTACATAGTGTCATTAATGTGCATTTACAAAGGTGAAATGTAATTCTGATCAGCTTCCATACATACTTTATACACATGCATACGCGCACACACACACACACACACACACACACACACACACACACACACACACACACACACACACACACACACACACACACACACACACACACACACGCACACATACACACACACGCACACACACACACACACACACACACACACACACACACACACACACACACACACACACCTTCACCATCAGCATTTTTGGGGTCATGGATAGTGTTGGTGACAACTGCACTCTTGGCTTCCTGGGGACGTTGCTTGTACTCAGTTGTGCTTGCGGGGGTCGAGCTCTGGCTCTTTGGTCCCGCCTCTCAACTGTCAATCAACTGGTGTACAGATTCCTGAGGCTATTGGGCTCTATCATATCTACATTTGAAACTGTGTATGGAGTCAGCCTCCACCACATCACTGCCTAGTGATGTGGTGTGTACATGAGCGCCTGCCTGGGTCGCCTGGGTTCCTGGCTGTTATCGTATCAGACTTATCGTATCTGGCTGTTATCGTACCTGGTTGTTATCGTACTTGGCTGTTATCGTACCTGGCTGTTATCGTTCCTGGCTGTTATCGTTCCTGGTTGTTATCGTACCTGGTTGCTATCGTACCTGGCTGTTATAGTTCCTGGCTGTTATCGTACCTGGCTGTTATCGTACCTGGCTGTTATCGTACCTGGCGGTTATCGTACCTGGTTGCTATCGTACCTGGCTGTTATAGTTCCTGGCTGTTATCGCACCTGGATGTTATCGTACTTGGCTGTTATCATTCCTGGCTGTTATCGTACTTGGCTGTTATCGTACCTGGCTGTTATAGTTCCTGGCTGTTATCGTACCTGGCTGTTATCGTTCCTGGTTGCTATCGTACCTGGCTGTTATAGTTCCTGGCTGTTATCGTACCTGGCGGTTATCGTACCTGGTTGCTATCGTTCCTGGCTGTTATCTTTCCTGGCTGTTATCGCACCTGGATGTTATCGTACCTGGCTGTTATCGTTCCTGGCTGTTATCGTACTTGGCTGTTATCGTACCTGGCTGTTATCGTACCTGGCTGTTATCGTTCCTGGCTGATATCGTACCTGGCTGTTATCGTTCCTGGCTGATATCGTTCCTGGCTGTTATCGTACCTGGCTGTTATCGTACCTGGCTGTTATAGTACCTGGCTGTTATCTTTCCTGGCTGTTATCGTTCCTGGCTGTTATCGCTCCTGGCTGTTATCGCTCCTGGCTGTTATCGTTCCTGGCTGTTATCGTTCCTGGCTGATATCGTACCTGGCTGTTATTGTACCTGGCTGTTATCGTACCTGGCTGTTATCGTATCTGGCTGTTATCGTTCCTGGCTGTTATCGTACCTGGCTGTTATCGTTCCTGGCTGTTATCGTTCCTGGCTGTTATCGTTCCTGGCTGTTATCGTTCCTGGCTGTTATCGTTCCTGGCTGTTATCGTTCCTGGCTGTTATCGTACCTGGCTGTTATCGTTCCTGGCTGATATCGTACCTGGCTGTTATCGTTCCTGGCTGATATCGTTCCTGGCTGTTATCGTTCCTGGCTGGTTCACTACAGGTTCAGGTTATCTACAGCCTTACTTTCTTGCTTCCTCTATCTGATTCTTGAAGGATTTTATCTCGTAATTGGTATCTTGTGTCTAGCCGCCTGCTCCATGCAACCTATTTTCGTTACTATGCACGTGAGTTAAACTCTAGTAGCCATTTGCTGGAGCATTCTGTTCTACGGGTTTGATGCTCTGTAAGAACATTCACTCCAGTCATGCATTCTCTCTATTATTTGCTTTCTGCAAGTTTATATTTGCCATATATACGTTATATGGTCTCTCTCTCTCTCTCTCTCTCTCTCTCTCTCTCTCTCTCTCTCTCTCTCTCTCTCTCTCTCTCTCTCTCTCTCTCTCTCTCTCTCTCTGTCTCTCTCTCTCTGTCTCTCTCTCTCTCTCTCTCTCTCTCTCTCTCTCTCTCTCTCTCTCTCTCTCTCTCTCTCTCTCTCTCTCTCTCTCTCTCTCTCTCTCTCACCTACTTTCTCCCTGCTTGTCTTGATGTCTGGGATCTGATCCAATCCAGATCTTCCACTATAAAATCCACATTTTTACTAAATATCTTGGTTATATTATCTATTCCTATTATCTATTCTTCAATCTCTATAATGCTCGAAGTTGTCCACTACACTTAGATGAACTTATAGTTCTTAAAATTGCAATGTATATCTCTATTTCTTATATAAATGTACAGTCACGTCACTTTTCTAACTATCTGGCCTATCACCACTCTCTTGTGAGTGGTGATTATCTGCAAATTATCTACACTTATCCCATTCCTTTCCCCTCTTCTGTATTTATAAATTCTACATCTTACTTATATGTGCCTGAAACTTTCCTTGTATTTCAGCTTTTTATTTTTTTTTATTTTTTTTTACAAATATTTTCACATTATGCTTTTATCAAACACTTTCTTGTCACTTTTTTCCCCTTAGTTGGCCTGCGTAGTAGCCACGGTCCCACTAAGTATTAAAAAAAAAGCCACTACGGGCTCACCATAGCCCGTGCTACTTAGAACTTTTTATTCCAGGTAACGAGTCTTTAAGAACAACAACTAAGTATTTCCTCTCAGCTTTGCGTTACTTTACTTGGTATATACCAGCGTATTGCCCTTCATTAGTGCAATACTGATGAAGTATATGTGACATTTTGCATATGTGAATTTTTTTTAACTGTCTCCAGTGCCACAAGTCCGGACTTGTGGCACTGGATGCCCCTTCCAGAACCCTCGAAGGTCCAGGCACCTTCGTGGCTAAAATATTTCCAGGAGCCTGAGGCTGGAAACCGCAGTTCTTGGTGTGTATAATGATACTGTATAATGATATAAGTTCACAGTATAATGATACTGTGCACTTTGGGCCGTTGTGGGGGGTAGAGAGTTCAGTGCTTAACGCGGACTTGTGCAGAGCGGTGAGTCTCTGTTGGGCACAGAGATTGTCTCTCTCTCTCTCTCTCTCTCTCTCTCTCTCTCTCTCTCTCTCTCTCTCTCTCTCTCTCTCTCTCTCTCTCTCTCTCTCTCTCTCTGCTGGAGGTGAGGCTCATAATAGATTTTCTATTTATAGACGCATTGGATTAACATGTATCAACCCCCTTAACCGGTTTCTGAATTGTTGGTCGCTTCAACGCCTCCCATCCACCTCCGCCCCCCACCCCCACCCTTCCTACACCTACACACACACACACACACACACACACACACACACACACACACACACACACACACACACACACACACACACACACACACACACACACACACACACACAGGACCCTGTACAGCTGTTGATTGACGGTTGAGAGGCGGGACCAAAAAGCCAGAGCTCAACCCCCGCAAGCACAATTAGGTGATTGGGTTAGTACACACACAAACACACACACACACACACACACACACACACACACACACACACACACACACACACACACACACACACACACACACACGTACACACGTAGAGATAAAAGGAACCATGTAAATTAATATTTACCAAGAAGAAAAAGAATACATCAAACAAATGAAGATAAAGAAGCGTGACGTCACACAGCCTGCTCAAGAACGAGGATGATGTCACGTGACTGACGTTGACAAACAAATTTGTAAACAAAGACATTCACGTGTTCAGAGGCTCGAAGACTGAAATCCGAACACTGGAATTAATTTAATATTTACAAATTTATTACCTAAACACAAGGTTTAAAAGCAAAAGTCAACGGTATAACAGAAGAATTAGAAAACATTTCACAATTGTGTTGACAAACAAAAGACAAACAAACATAACATAGCAAGTAAACAAAAGATTACATATGGCCAAAGTTTCCAGATAAGTATATGTATATAGTCGCAATGGCTAGGCGCTTTCCCCCTGATAGTTCCCTTCCCTTCCCTTCCAGATAAGTAATCTCAAATATTTAATTAGTGAGATATCAAAAATATTTTAATGAGATAAATTTTAATGAAGTCGGATTTTAGTACGCTGAGTAATTTTTTATTTTTTTCCGATTTATATCTGAAAAAAATCTCTCAGACAGGAAGAGAGGCATCGAGATCGTACGCAATATTACCGAAATAGAAATTGAAATAAGTTGACAGAGGAATACATCTGTCTGAAGCGCTTATGGCTTTAAAATTTCCATTATATTTTGTCTATATACGATATCGCTGGCTTCGTGGAAATGCGGTAAAGTTGGTCCCAACCTGACGCAGCATACCCAAGCTGGGTATGACGTGGGGTAGGGGGGGGGTATGCTGTGGAGGTATGCTGTGGTGTCACATGCAGGGGGGTGGGCGCTGAAGAATGGCTGAGTATGGCAGTATAGAGTCTTGTGGCCGCGACTAGAATTGCCAATTAGCTGTGCGTCAGCCTGCTTGGTAAGCGACCCTTGCCTCATTGGCCGGTTAAGGTCCATAATGGCCACCCATGGCCATGTTTGGGAAGCATGGGTCATCTTATACTAGCGAACGATGGGGGTTATACTAGGGTATATTAGTACTGCTTTTGTCAACACTGTGGACTAGAAACTGCACATCTGGCCCACGGGCCGCACCTTTGACCCAAGGGCCGCACCTGTGGACCGTTCATGAAGCGAGAGGCTCCAGGAATTCGGATGACGTCTACTAGGCCGGAACTGCGCATTGTTTTGGCCCAAGCGGGGGTGCTGGGCCCCAGTACTCTGCTGAGCCCCTCCCCAGTACTCTGCTGAGCCCCTTCCCGGTACTCTGTTGAGCTCGGCCCCAGTCTCTCACTGTGCTCTCCTTCAAGTGTCGAGGACGACAACACACTGGTCGTGTCAAGCCAAGTATGGAGGCCGTGTGTGTGTGTCTCAGCACGTGGAGGTGATGGTGACAGAGTGGGTAGTGTAGGCACGTACATGTGAGCGTTACAAGTGTACACTGCTGTGTGTACACTGGTGGGTACACTTGTGTGTGTAAGGCTACTAAACTCTGCTTCCTTTCACGCTACACTTATGTAGAAAGGAAGCAGTCTCTCTCTCTCTCTCTCTCTCGCTCTCTCTCTCTCTCTCTCTCTCTCTCTCTCGCTCTCTCTCTCTCTCTCTCTCTCTCTCTCTCTCTCTCTCTCTCTCTGAGCAAGTGTTAGTATGTCTTTATAGTTAATGCAATATTAAACAATATAATAGTTACCGGTTTGCTTTGAGGATGTGTTTTTTTTTTTTTATTATTATTTTCTACCACAGACGTGGCCACACATTTACAATGCTAACCAGCATATATACATTTTCTTCTGTCCTCCATGGACAGGGTTAGAGAAATGTTAAACATATAGTTCAAGGGTTTATTGAACGCTCAACCACAGAAGGTGATTCGGTGCTTTTAAAATGCTAAGCTAACCTACATACGTAAATACATAGATACACAGATTTACGTATGCCCTACATAAAGTGTTTGATGTGTCTTTTACATAGTGTCATTAATGTACATTCACAAAGGTGAAATGTAATTTTGATCAGCTTCCATATATACTTTATACCCATACATATACATACACACACACACATATACATACATATACACACACACACACATGCATTCACATACATTTGTCTCATTTACTCTGTCAGGGTGAGATAGCTGATAAAGAAACTAGTGTGCAATTAAGCACTTAATCACTGAAGGTGATGAAGGTGCTTTTACAAGTTCAGGTTATATAGTTACTTCATATATATACATTGTATAATTGATATATTACATGGTCAATCTTGGATACAAGTCCAATATATCATCAAGTGTTCCAGTACTCATATAGTAACTACAGAGTTCAGCATACCTTAGCCCAGGAGGGCGAAAGTCAGTCAGTATGGGACATTCTACAATATAATGTTCAAGAGAGTGCATGTTTTCTCTTTCACAAAGTTGACACATTGTGCACTCGACATTTGGGTTTTGAGAAAGCTGCCAGATAAGTCTATATCCCAGGCGTATTCTGGCCACTATAACATCACATTGCCGGGTTCTTGTTCTATTAGTCCCATATGTGAATGTCTCCTCACGATATCTATCATAATATTTAATGCTACAACTTTCAGGTCTTTGAGAATTTGTTAGGTCGGTGAGATTTTCATTAGATATTTGAGGATGTTTGAGGATGTGGTGGGAGGCAAAATGACGTGTTTATGGTGCTACGGCCGAAGTTTGAATATCAGAAAATTTGTAAATTTTCTCTGCATCAGGAAATAATGATTTTTTTGGTTTTCAAAATATTCACAGGGGGGCAATAATCGTCTCGAGGGTCGTTATGTCACTGTGGCATGCTGTTCCCTCTCGATCCCTGACCAGCCTATGTCCGTCCCCTACCTCAGACCATTCTACATGCAAATTTTGGTCAGGCTAGCCCCAAACATCTGGTCTCTGATCTGTCTCTCACACACACACACACCAGAAGAACAGCAGCCCGATCGATCCCTGGGGCACTGAACGGCCCAACACCCACTGAACGACCCAACACCCACTGAACGGCCCAACACCCACTGAACGACCCAACACCCACTGAACGACCCAACACCCACTGAACGACCCAACACCCACTGAACGATCCAACACCCACTGAACGGCCCAACACCCACTGAACGACCCAACACCCACTGAACGGCCCAACACCCACTGAACGGCCCAACACCCACTGAACGGCCCAACACCCACTGAACGACCCAACACCCACTGAACGGCCCAACACCCACTGAACGGCCCAACACCCACTGAACGACCCAACACCCACTGAACGACCCAACACCCACTGAACGGCCCAACACCCACTGAACGGCCCAACACCAACTGAACGGCCCAACACCCACTGAACGACCCAACACCCACTGAACGACCCAACACCCACTGAACGACCCAACACCCACTGAACGGTCCAACACCCACTGAACGGCCCAACACCCACTGAACGACCCAACACCCACTGAACGACCCAACATCCACTGAACGACCCAACATCCACTGAACGACCCAACACCCACTGAACGACCCAACACCCACTGAACGACCCAACACCCACTGAACGACCCAACACCCACTGAACGATCTAACATCCACTGAACGACCCAACACCCACTGAACGACCCAACACCCACTGAACGACCCAACACCCACTGAACGACCCAACATCCACTGAACGACCCAACATCCACTGAACGACCCAACACCCACTGAACGGCCCAACACCCACTGAACGGCCCAACACCCACTGAACGACCCAACACCCACTGAACGACCCAACACCCACTGAACGACCCAACACCCACTGAACGACCCAACACCCACTGAACGACCCAACACCCACTGAACGACCCAACACCCACTGAACGATCTAACATCCACTGAACGACCCAACACCCACTGAACGACCCAACACCCACTGAACGACCCAACATCCACTGAACGACCCAACACCCACTGAACGACCCAACATCCACTGAACGGCCCAACACCCACTGAACGACCCAACACCCACTGAACGACCCAACATCCACTGAACGGCCCAACACCCACTGAACGACCCAACACCCACTGAACGACCTAACACCCACTGAACGGCCCAACACCCACTGAACGGCCCAACACCCACTGAACGACCCAACACCCACTGAACGACCCAACACCCACTGAACGACCCAACACCCACTGAACGGCCCAACACCCACTGAACGACCCAACACCCACTGAACGACCCAACACCCACTGAACGGCCCAACACCCACTGAACGGCCCAACACTCACTGAACGACCCAACACCCACTGAACGACCCAACACCCACTGAACGGCCCAACACCCACTGAACGACCCAACACCCACTGAACGACCCAACACCCACTGAACGGCCCAACACCCACTGAACGACCCAACACCCACTGAACGACCCAACACCCACTGAACGACCCAACACCCACTGAACGACCCAACACCCACTGAACGACCCAACACCCACTGAACGGCCCAACACCCACTGAACGACCCAACACCCACTGAACGACCCAACACCCACTGAACGACCCAACACCCACTGAACGACCCAACACCCACTGAACGACCCAACACCCACTGAACGACCCAACACCCACTGAACGGCCCAACACCCACTGAACGACCCAACACCCACTGAACGGCCCAACACCCACTGAACGACCCAACACCCACTGAACGGCCCAACACCCACTGAACGGCCCAACACCCACTGAACGGCCCAACACCCACTGAACGGCCCAACACCCACTGAACGACCCAACACCCACTGAACGGCCCAACACCCACTGAACGACCCAACACCCACTGAACGACCCAACACCCACTGAACGACCCAACACCCACTGAACGGCCCAACACCCACTGAACGACCCAACACCCACTGAACGACCCAACACCCACTGAACGACCCAACACCCACTGAACGGCCCAACACCCACTGAACGACCCAACACCCACTGAACGACCCAACACCCACTGAACGACCCAACACCCACTGAACGGCCCAACACCCACTGAACGGCCCAACACCCACTGAACGGCCCCAACACCCACACCACTTAGACAGTCAAACAGGTAAATATACTCATTATTTAGGCCGCGCGTCCAAAGCCTTACGGGGGAAGCCCTCCAAGACTTCTTTCTTGAAGGTCTGCATCTGTGAAGGATCTTTCTTGAAGGTCTGCATCTGTGAAGGATCTTTCTTGAAGGTCTGCATCTGTGAAGGATCTTTCTTGAAGGTCTGCATCTGTGAAGGATCTTTCTTGAAGATCTGCATCTGTGAAGGATCTTTCTTGAAGGTCTGCATCTGTGAAGGATCTTTCTTGAAGGTCTGCATCTGTGAAGGATCTTTCTTGAAGGTCTGCATCTGTGAAGGATCTTTCTTGAAGGTCTGCATCTGTGAAGGATCTTTCTTGAAGATCTGCATCTGTGAAGGATCTTTCTTGAAGGTCTGCATCTGTGAAGGATCTTTCTTGAAGGTCTGCATCTGTGAAGGATCTTTCTTGAAGATCCAAATGGATTATCAAAACCGCCACTGTGTTCAGAATGTAAATTGTTCATCACCTCTACCAAGACTGGTAATTGACTCACCTATTTGTACTCACCTATTTGCGCTTGCGGGGGGGGGGGGGGGGTTTAACTCGGGTTCTTTGGTCCCGTCTCTCGACTGTCAGTCAACTGGTGTGACTCACCATAGATGTAAAGTGCCTTGTGTAGTGACTGTTGTGAGCCTCATATTAATTGTTACACAATTGTTAATGTAACATTAACAATTGTGTAACTGGCTTCAAAAGATTGTCACTTGCTTAGCTAAACGAACTATGGGGTTCAGTTCCTGAACCCATTATATGTGTCTCTTTAACCCTTCCCTCCCCCCCCCACCCCTACCCCATGGGATGGGTATGGGGTGCATAATAAAGAAAGCAATTGAAAGAAATCAAATTGGCTGCACAGGTTACAATCCCTCACAATTAAAGCTAACAATCGCACCATAACCACCACTAGCAACGGTGCTTTGCCCACCAGGAGAAGCCAAGACCTCGATCGAATCCCCCTTTTTGTCAAAATAAAAGTTAGCCAAAGCGGCTCCTGAGATCATATACCTATTTTTAAACGAGTTGAATGCGAGACTTAAAATTTGCATAAGCATTGAGGTGGATGACGAACACCCTGACGGTGGGTTTCGAATCGACTCACACCCGCAAGAACTGATGTGTAACCTTTTAACTTTTTTTTTCCTTCAAGAACAAGCTAAAAAAAATAATGAGATGGAGACTGTGAGGGAACTAGTTGGAGGTCATCTGAGGTCATTGAAGGTCAACGATGCTAGGGTGAAAGAGGAGACAATGGAGAGTCGGATTCTCAGTGACCTCGCTGTCACTTATTTAGACTTTAATCACCCTACGCATCCCCTAAATTTTGTTTACTAATAGGGGATGTGGTGGTGGTGGTGGGTGGGGGGGCTGTTGTCTCTCCCCATGGTAGGGAGTTACCGGAACCAGTCACCCCTATAGTTTTCCCATAATTTGAACCTATTCTTATCAAATGAACTAGCAAATAGTTACTTATAGTAACTATTCGTTCGAAAGTACCAATATGTAGTGATGGACCACCAGAAAATACCAATATGTAGTGATGGACCAGTTAGCTATCACGGGCTGCTTCCTGGGGGTGGTGGCTTGGTCGAGGACCGGGCCGCGGGGACACTAAAGCCCCGAAATCATCTCAAGATAACCTACCACCAAGACTGTTTTCTAGTGCATATAGGTACTCCCTTAGCCATTAAAGTAGCGGCCTGTCGCTCTCTCTCGCCTGATCAACCAGGTTGTGACTAGTGTAGTGTGGCAGGATGGTCTTCAACTCTGCTTATGTATGGCTCAGGTTATTGTGTTTCTAACACACACACACGCACACACACACACACACACACACACACACACACACACACACACACACACACACACACACACACACACACACACACACACACACACACACTCTTAACTTAGACGACGAGGTCAAGCCTCGTCTTAAGGCTTCGTTCATAAGGGCTGTCAAATGATTTAGTGAAACTGAAAACAAGAGCTGTTTTCCTTCCTCAGCTCAGTTGAAACCTACTCTTAGAGACGCATTTATTTCATGAGCCTGTTATATACATCAGTAGGAATAGTCTCTCTCTCTCTCTCTCTCTCTCTCTCTCTCTCTCTCTCTCTCTCTCTCTCTCTCTCTCTCTCTCTCTCTCTCTCTCTCTCTCTCTCTCTCTCTCTCTCGTACGTACCTGGTGAAAGTGCAAGCAAGAGCTGTTATCCTGCCTCAACTCAGTTGAAACCTACTTTTAGAGACGCATTTATTTCATTAACCTGTTATATACATGAGTAGGAATAGTTTCTCCTCTCTCTCTCTCTCTCTCTCTCTCTCTCTCTCTCTCTCTCTCTCTCTCTCTCTCTCTCTCTCTCTCTCTCTCTCTCTCTCTCTCTCTCTCTCTCTCTCTCCCTCTCTCTCTCTCTCTCCACCTGTGGGTCCTGGTTGAGTCACACAGGGGGATCCAGGCGTCATCAGAGAAGGCCCGGCAACTTCCCCTCTCCTTGGTGCCAATTTGAGGTAACCGGGAAATGATTACCAAAAGCAGGGAGTGTAAACCGCTCAGAAAAACATGTGTGCTCAGGCGTCCACCCCTCCCCCCCCCCTACTCTACACACGTCATCCCAACACCTGTTGCTGACCCGAGCAGGTGTTAGGGCTGGCCACGTGACTCATAGCATGATGGGGGAAGGTGAGAGAGAGAGAGAGAGAGAGAGAGAGAGAGAGAGAGAGAGAGAGACAGGCAGACAGACAGAGAGACAAGGAGACAGACAGACATAAAGGCTGTAATTTTGCCCTAATTTTGGTTGGGAAGTCTGGGCAATCGATCAAGGGATTCTGTAAAATATTGGCTATTATATATAGGTTTATTGCATGGGATGATCTCGGATGTAGGTTCGAATCCTCGTCACGGCCCTTGTGGATTTGTTCAGGTTAATTGTTAGTTTTGAACCGAGGAAGGTTCAGAGGAATAGTTCCTTACTGACATGTGAACAACAGATGAGTTCTGCTGAACAACGGTACACTTCCCCTGCTTCTTTTGGACAGTTTCCCAGAGTAGAACCTCGGCTGTCTTAACACCATTGCAGGTCCTGGGGCCCTACCCAGATGCTGAGGCCAGATTCACGAAGCAGTTACGCAAGCACTTACGAACCTGTGCATCTTAAGTACGACCGGCTGCCATTAGGTAGCCGGTCGACCGATTGAACAGCATTCTGGTTAAAAAGTCAGTTTGCCACACATGTATATGTAATAATTATGATAATTTCTGACAACGTATTTTGCATTTGGATTTTAAACAAAATAAGAATAATCACAATAACAAGAAAATAAAAATTCTTGAAACTAAGAACACGACACGACAGACAAACTTTAAAGTATTAAATTGCAGGTGATATGAACAAAAAATAAAAATCCCCAAATTGCATAAACTGTAAGGAAAACATAATATATTTAAATTGTAAATACAATGTAGTAGTAATCATGTTATCTTATTGCCATGTAAATATTCCTGTCGACACAAAATAAATTCTCAGGTTGGAGAGCTGTCAACGCCCCGTCTCTTTAACTCCTGTCACCGCCTGTCACTGGGCGTCACCCCTTTCCTTCACAAACTCATGTTAAATCAATTCGTTTCCAGAATGTTTCGTTCACACAAAATATCGTTTCTAGAATGTTTCGTTCACTAAATATCGTTTCCAGAATGTTTCGTTCACACTAAATATCGTTTCCAGAATGTTTCGTTCGCGCTAAATATCGTTTCCAGAATGTTTCGTTCACGCTAAATATCGTTTCCAGAATGTTTCGTTCACGCTAAATATCGTTTCCAGAATATTTCGTTCACACTAAATATCGTTTCCAGAATGTTTCGTTCTGGGAGTTGCTATCGTTTCTCCCATCTCAACGTTCACTTGCTCCTTCGTAGTGCTCGATTTTGATCAAATCTTTACGAATTATCAATAGATTATCGATAGATTAGCAATTGATTATCAAAAGATTGTCGAAAGATTATCAATAAGATTATGGAAGGATTGTGCGTTTGGATTCAGAAGAATACTTTCATATTGACCCTTCAGACAATGATTTCTGAAATTACCGTCAGGTAAACTACGATTTCAAGTCACATGCTTCAGAATACTTCACCTTTACTCAAGGGGCTGACACCTGGTTTACTGTCTGAGGTAAACTCTACTCTTGGTTTACTGTCTCAGGTAAACCTCTCCACCCTGGCTTACTGTCTGAGGTAGACTCTCCACCTAGCTTACTGCCTCAGGTAAACTCTCCACTCTGGCTTACTGTCTCAGGTAAACTCTCCACTCTGGCTTAATGTCTCAGGTAAACTCTCCACTCTGGCATACTGTGTCAGGTAAACTCTCCTCTTAGCTTACTGCCTCAGGTAAACTCTCCACCTAGCCTACTGTCTCAGGTAAACTCTCCATCTGGCTTACTGTCTCAGGTAAACTCTCCACTCTGACTTACTGCCTCAGGTAAACTCTCCACCCGAAACCTGTAGATCTTTCCTTAATCACAACGACTTAGTTTACATTTCTGAACAGGTTTACGGGCAGGGAAACTTCACAACCCGAAATTATTGTTACGAAACAACCCTCCTAGTGCTTCAGTGCTCATGAACTGTTTAATATACGTAAACAAAGACTCCGTGACTGATGAAAGATGTAGAGGTTTCGTAAGTGTTTGACAAGTCCTGGCCCCCCTGAGCAGCAGTAGTAACCATACACACACACACAGCCATGACGTCAACTCAACTGAGTCACGCCCTTAGAGACGTAGCTCATATTTCCAACTGCATCTGATCTATTGGAGGAATAGATCAGATGACCCCTTACCAGCTTCTTATAATATATATATATATATATATATATATATATATATATATATATATATATATATATATATATATATATATATATATATATATATATATAGTCCTGGGGACCATTCAGGCTTGTTCGCATATATATATATATATATATATAGGGGGGTACCACCACTGGTGCAATTATATATATATATATATATATATATATATATATATATATATATATATATATATATATATATATATATATATATATATATATATATATATATATATAAACTCATGTGAAGAATTAGAGAATTCTGAACGCGTTTTCGGCACACTTCGCCTTCATCAGAGCAAGATAGAATGCGCTTGCACTCTCTCTCTTCAGCCCCCCCCCCCAACAGAGGGAGCCGTTTAGGCAACAATGGTGAAAGCAACAGATGGCGATTGATAATTATACAGACAAGCCAAAAAAAAAAAAAATAAGAAAAAAATATGGAGCAAAAAAAAGGCCTTTGGGGGGCTTCCGAGAGCTGCGAATACAGGTAAATCAAATACAGGGTTCGTACCCCGAGTGCCAACACAGGAACCAGATACGAAGGGCGCCGGTAACTGTACCCGCCCACTCACGGATGGTTGAGTGGCGGATCGGGGAAGAAAGAGTGGCTCAGGGTTACTGGGACAAGCCACTCACGGCCGCAAGAGATCAGAATTCGGAACAGATGTCTGATTAGAGGCTGGTTTTTGCCTTGGAGAAAGCGTTAAGTTAGTATGTGTAGAACTTGGAAGGGAGCCGGTCGGCCGAGCGGACAGCACGCGGGACTTATGATCCTGTGGTTCTGGGTTCGATCCCAGGCGCGGGCGAGAAACAATGGGCAGAGTTTCTTTCACCCTATGCCCCTGTTACCTGGCAGTAAAATAGGTATCTGGGTGTTAGTCAGCTGTCACGGGCTGCTTCCTGCGGGTGGAGGCCTGGTCGAGGACCGGGCCGCGGGGACACTAAAAAAGCCCCGAAATCATCTCAAGATAACCTCAAGATAACCAAGATATGAGGGGCTAGGAGCTGCGGGGTATGTTGGGGGGTGAGGTAGCGAGGAAACACCTGCTGGCACCTGAACATGTGATAAATGACGTCAACATATGCGTGAGATACGGGTGTTGAGCCCGTGCCGTGAGACAACACCTTCCCCCACATATTCCCACCAAACACCTGTTGAACACACACATTCCTCGTTAATTAGACCCTCGGGTAGAAAGTTCAACCCAGTTCATCTCTTCGCTTTGAACAGGTCGACTCCCACCACGGTCCGTACGTGCTAAAGTGCTGTGTATATGCCGGAATTTTCGTCCTTATGTCTCATAACGTGAACGCCGATAAACAAGGATAGCGTGTTTTCAGCGACTTGATTAAGGAGACGGGGGGGGGGGGGGGGGGACTGTTGTCATGGATAGACGGATAGAATGGAGAATAGTCAAGGGAATTGTATGCAGAGGTCTTACGAAGATGTGTAGAAGACCAAGAGATGTGGAAGATGAAAGCATCTTTGCGTTTACAAGATGAGTCCTATCTACCAGGGAGTCCTATCTACCATGGAGGCCTATCTACCAGGGAGGCCTATCTACCAGGAAGGCCTGTCTACCAGGGAGGCCTATCTACCAGGGAGTCCTATCTACCAGGGAGGCCTGTCTACCAGGGAGTCCTGTCTACCAGGGAGTCCTGTCTACCAGGGAGTCCTATCTACCAGGAAGTCCTATCTACCAGGGAGTCCTATCTACCAGGGAGGCCTATCTACCAGGGAGTCCTATCTACCAGGGAGTCTTATCTACCAGGGAGGCCTATCTACCAGGGAGTCCTATCTACCAGGGAGGCCTATCTACCAGGGAGGCCTATCTACCAGGGAGGCCTATCTACCATGTAGGCCTATCTACCATGTAGGCCTATCGCCAACGGCAACCATTGCCCAAACGTCGCCATACTGCAATGTATACCTTCTCCCAAGCACAGAGTATACATATCAACTTCTGGACAGCTCTTTACCGAGTTAAGGCCAAGGACAATATACATATTATGTATTATAATACATAATACATAATATGTATTAGGCATTCGCAGTACATAAGAATGTACAAAACTGCCCAAGGCCTATATCGGCCTATACGAGCCGCAGCTCCTATTTATATCTACCCAAACGCATTCATATATATGTCTAACCTACGCTTGAAACAATCCAGCGATCCCAAGTTTATTATGGTACCCGGTAATTTGTTTCATAAATCAGCAACTCTGTTTCCAAGCCAGTGTTTACCCAGGTCTTTTCTAAATCTAAACTTATCCATGATAATTTACCTTACCGCCTGAGTATTTTGTCTCTCGTGATCATGTCCCCCCTCTTCTTCCCATTTTAGTGACGTTTGACTCATTTCCTGGAGTCTGTACTTGTGACTCGTGCCTCTCATCTCCGGGACTTGACTTGAGCATCACCATCATCACCATACCCCCCCCCCCTCCTCATACAGTGCTGTCATCAGCTGATTTATGTAAACATTCAACAATTTCTGAACCTAATATTTTTCTTGTAAGGTCCGAGGTGTTGTTTATAGCAGCAATATAGTGCTATTCTCTCTCTCTCTCTCTCTCTCTCTCTCTCTCTCTCTCTCTCTCTCTCTCTCTCTCTCTCTCTCTCTCTCTCCCTCTCTCTCTCTCTCTCTCTCTCTCTCTCTCTCTCTCTCTCTCTCTCCCTCTCTCTCTCTCTCTCTCTCTCTCTCTCTCTCTCTCTCTCTCTCTCTCTCTCTCTCCCTCCCACTCTCTCTCTCTCTCTCTCTCTCTCTCTCTCTCTCTCTCTCTCTCTCCCTCTCTCTCTCTCTCTCTCTCTCTCTCTCTCTCTCTCCCTCTCCCTCTCCCTCTCTCTCTCTCTCTCTCTCTCTCTCTCCCTCCCTCTCTCCCTCTCTCTCTCTCTCTCTCCCTCTCTCTCTCTCTCTCTCTCTCTCTCTCTCTCTCCCTCTCCCTCTCCCTCTCTCTCTCTCTCTCTCCCTCTCCCTCTCCCTCTCTCTCTCTCTCTCTCTCTCTCTCCCTCCCTCTCTCCCTCTCTCTCTCTCTCTCTCCCTCTCTCTCTCTCTCTCTCTCTCTCTCTCTCTCTCCCTCTCCCTCTCCCTCTCTCTCTCTCTCTCTCTCTCTCTCTCTCTCTCTCTCTCTCTCTCTCTCTCCCTCTCCCTCTCCCTCTCTCTCTCTCTCTCTCTCTCTCTCCCTCCCTCTCTCCCTCTCTCTCTCTCTCTCTCTCTCTCTCTCCCCCCCCCACACACAGACAAAAGCCATTTATGCCTTCACTTGACATTCTAGTTATGTTGATTCAGTGCTCCATTGTCAAGTCATTGTTGATTGCGGTAATTAAGTAATCCGCTGAGTTGCCCCTTTGTTAGTTGTTCTGTCGTAACTATCCTCCCACCGGTAGAGTTGTTCTGTCGTAACTATCCTCCCACCGGTAGAGTTGTTCTGTCGTAACTATCCTCCCACCGGTAGAGTTGTTCTGTCGTAACTATCCTCCCACCGGTAGAGTTGTTCTGTCGTAACTATCCTCCCACCGGTAGAGTTGTTCTGTCGTAACTATCCTCTCACCGGTAGAGTTGTTCTGTCGTAACTATCCTCCCACCGGTAGAGTTGTTCTGTCGTAACTATCCTCCCACCGGTAGAGTTGTTCTGTCGTAACTATCCTCTCACCGGTAGAGTTGTTCTGTCGTAACTATCCTCCCACCGGTAGAGTTATTCTGTCGTAACTATCCTCCCACCGGTAGAGTTATTCTGTCGTAACTATCCTCTCACCGGTAGAGTTGTTCTGTCGTAACTATCCTCCCACCGGTAGAGTTGTTCTGTCGTAACTATCCTCCCACCGGTAGAGTTGTTCTGTCGTAACTATCCTCCCACCGGTAGAGTTATTCTGTCGTAACTATCCTCCCACCGGTAGAGTTATTCTGTCGTAACTATCCTCCCACCGGTAGAGTTATTCTGTCGTAACTATCCTCCCACCGGTAGAGTTGTGACCTAGGGGTATAGTGATCTATCTGATAACCCCTGATAAAGTCCGTGAGTGAGAGAGAGAGTGAGAGAGAGAGAGAGAGAGAGAGAGAGAGAGAGAGAGAGAGAGAGAGAGAGAGAGAGAGAGAGAGAGAGAGAGAGAGAGAGA
>NC_091235.1:8900922-8913422 GCF_040958095.1 Procambarus clarkii
ATTGTGCACCCCATACTCATCCTGTGAGCGGTAGTATTGTGCACCCCATACTCTTCCTGTGAGCGGTAGTATTGTGCACCCCATACTCATCCTGTGAGCGCTAGTATTGTGCACCCCATACTCATCCTGTGAGCGGTAGTATTGTGCACCCCATACTCATCCTGTGAGCGCTAGTATTGTGCACCCCATACTCATCCTGTGAACGGTAGTATTGTGCACCCCATACTCATCCTGTGAGCGCTAGTATTGTGCACCCCATACTCATCCTGTGAGCGGTAGTATTGTGCACCCCATACTCATCCTGTGAGCGGTAGTATTGTGCACCCCATACTCATCCTGTGAGCGGTAGTATTGTGCACCCCATACTCTTCCTGTGAGCGGTAGTATTGTGCACCCCAAACTCATCCTGTGAGCGCTAGTATTGTGCACCCCATACTCATCCTGTGAGCGGTAGTATTGTGCACCCCATACTCATCCTGTGAGCGGTAGTATTGTGCACCCCATACTCATCCTGTGAGCGGTAGTATTGTGCACCCCATACTCATCCTGTGAGCGGTAGTATTGTGCACCCCATACTCATCCTGTGAGCGGTAGTATTGTGCACCCCATACTCATCCTGTGAGCGGTAGTATTGTGCACCCCATACTCATCCTGTGAGCGGTAGTATTGTGCACCCCATACTCATCCTGTGAGCGGTAGTATTGTGCACCCCATACTCATCCTGTGAGCGCTAGTATTGTGCACCCCATACTCATCCTGTGAACGGTAGTATTGTGCACCCCATACTCATCCTGTGAGCGGTAGTATTGTGCACCCCATACTCATCCTGTGAGCGGTAGTATTGTGCACCCCATACTCATCCTGTGAGCGCTAGTATTGTGCACCCCATACTCATCCTGTGAGCGGTAGTATTGTGCACCCCATACTCATCCTGTGAGCGCTAGTATTGTGCACCCCCATACTCATCCTGTGAGCCGTAGCGCAAAAATAACTACAGCGGGCACAGATCTTAATCACTGACGAGTACTCGTACATCTATAATTTCCCCTAAGCCGCCCATTATTATAAATATAATGACAGTAAGACTTTTTTGACATTGCAACATCTATAATTCTGCGTTATATTATTATACATTGGAGGCAAGTCTTTGGTTAATGCATCAGATATTTTTCATAGTCTTCAGTATTTTTCAGATGTTTGAGATGTTGCTTTTCGTGATGTATACATACTACACAGCTTATGCATTCATCATACATATGTATCTTCTCTACTAGAAGCAAAACAGTGCAAGAATTTGAGATATTTTATCACTTTGCAATCAAATGATGTGCCATTTGTCGCAGCGTGTGTTTAGATTTATCTCCAAATGGCTCATTATGTGTTCACTATAATGTAATGTGATGCAGTATAGTGTGTGAGTATTGTGGCTCTTTGACGTGATGCATCAAATGAGCAAATCCACAAGGGCCGTGAAGAGGATTCGAACCTTATGAGAGACTGCAGGATCCGTTGGTAAATCAGGATGATTTCCCGGTTAATTTGATATATATAATATACATATATATATATATATATATATATATATATATATATATATATATATATATATATATATATATATATATATATATATATATATATATATGTGGCTTCGCAGCACCTTTGCAAGCTATTTAATGATAGTCACGAGGAAATGGAGGCTGAAACTATTGTTTAAGGCAGAATTTTCAATATTTTTGAGGACTGGATAGGATAGCACATGCAAGATAGATGTCGACATACTGACTCTTACAGTCTTTTCAAGTGTGGTGACGTTGGTAGATGGACAACAGCAGCATTACCCGCCCTGCCTGTAGCAGTATTGAGAGGTCCCTCGGTGCATATGGTCTGTGGGACGTTACTTTTAGATTGTCGATTGTGTTCTACGATTTGTCGATTGTGCACGAGGGTTTCTAGGGTAGTTAAGTTGAGCATGAGGATTGTGCGTGCCTGGTTTGTTGGTGGTGTTATCTTGAGGTTATCTTGAGATGATTTCGGGGCTTTTTAGTGTCCCCGCGGCCCGGTCTTCGACTAGGCCTCCCGTTTAACATATATGTAAGGTGTCAGAATGTCAAGAGGGTCGTATCTGCCAGGGTGGTAGGAAGAGCTTCTGCAGGGAGTGAGTCGTTGATACTGTTTAGAAGAGATAGGCAAGCCTTGTGATAGGTGTGTGTGTGTGTGTGTGTGTGTGTGTGTGTGTGTGTGTGTGTGTGTGTGTGTGTGTGTGTGTGTGTGTGTGTGTGTGTGTGTGTGTGTGTGTATTCACCTAGTTGTGTTTGCAGGGCTTGAGCTTTGCTCTTTCGGCCCGCCTCTAAACTGTCAATCAACTGTTTACTAACTACTACTTTTTTTTCCACACCACACACACCCAAGGAAGCAGCCCGTGATAGCTGACTAACTCCCAGGTACCTATTTACTACTAGGTAACAGGGGCATTCAGGATGAAAGAAACTTTGTCCATTTGTTTCTGCCTCGTGCGGGAATCGAACCCGCGCCACAGAATTACGAGTCCTGCGCGCTATCCACCAGGCTACGAGGCCCCTTCGTGTGTGTGTGTATTGGAGGTAGGTAGGTGTGTGTGTGTGTGTGTGTGTGTGTGTGTATTGGAGGTAGGTAGGTGTGTGTGTGTGTGTGTGTGTGTGTGTGTGTGTGTGTGTGTGTGTGTGTGTGTGAAAAAGGAGTTGCAGACTCATTTATGGAAAAGAGCCTTGCCGCTCGAGGGCTCTTGAGACCAGGCCAGAAGCCGGCACCAGTGACGGCGGGTATACTTCATCACGGCCAGCGTCGAAGCGTTTGGGCACGAAGGTAGTACTACAGGTCTGGAGAGCTCGTTCTGGGAACATAGGTGCTAACAGGATCGTTTTTTAGTACGCTTTTTAGCTATCTAGATGTGTGGATAACTGGTCGCGACTGGCTAGATAGCCGACTGGCGTGTGTGTGTGTGTTTCTATAATATGTTGGTCAGGGCTGTCAGGTGGCGCAGTGGGCTGCAGCCAGCAAGGGCATTCAAGTTGCCAGGGTCGACCCAGCATCACAAGATCAACCTTTGTCTCCTGTGTTGGCCGCTCTTTGATAAACACATCTTTCACGGTCTTTGAGACTTTCATCTGTGTGTAAATGCTGAGAGCGGTAGATTAAAAGGGGTAAGGTAAGGTAATTATAAGTATAAAGCACTGAGCCATTACGACTATATAGCATTTGGAAAGGGTCAGGATAAGGATTTATATGAGACGGAGGGAAAGGAATGGTGCCCAACCACTTGGATGGTCGGGGGATTGAACGCCGACCTACTTGAAGCGAGACCGTCGATCTACCGTCCAGCCCAAATGGTTGGATCCTGTCCATGGATCAACTGTAGACTCGTCTAGAATGTTTGAAACCGGTTGGTCGGTGACGAATAGACCTGTTGGTCTCTGAGCATCAGATAAGGAGGACCATTAGGTCCTCCTCCTTCTTCTCACAATCATCCTCATAATCTCTTCAACCTCCTCTTGCTCTCTTATGATATTCCTCCTCTGCTTTCCTCTCCATCCTGCTTCCTTCTCCTTGCTTCTCTTCCGCCTGTGTTTATCGTTTTCTTTCTCTGTTCCTTCAACTTGCTTCATGCAGATCGGTGTTCAATCCCCGACCGTCCACAAGAGGTTGGGCCTTCCCTTCCTCCTTCCTTCCCTTCACACACCCTTCCCTTCCCCCCGTCCCATCCCCAACCCTTATTCTGACCCCCTTCCAAATGCTATATAGTCGTAACGGCTTGGCGCTTTCCCTTGATAGTTCCTTCCTTCCTTCCTTCCTTCCTTCCTTCCTTCCTTCCTTCCTTCCTTCCTTCCTTCTTTCCTTCCTTCCTTCCTTCCTTCCTTCCTTCCTTCCTTCCTTCCTTCCTTCCTTCCTTCCTTCCTTCCTTCCTTCCTTCTTTCCTTCCTTCCTTCCTTCCTTCCTTCCTTCCTTCCTTCCTTCTTTCCTTCCTTCCTTCCTTCCTTCCTTCCTTCCTTCCTTCCTTCCTTCCTTCCTTCCTTCCTTCCTTCCTTCCTTCCTTCCTTCCTTCCTTCCTTCTTTCTCCCTCCCGTCTCTCTCTCTGCATTCCCGTCCTCATCATCACCTCCGTCTCAACTTTCTGTCAACTAGTTGACAGGTTCCTGCGCCTGGAGGCTGTCATATTTACAGTTTCAGCCGTGTTGGAGTCAGCCTCCACCACCCTCACTGCATAACCCATCTTGTTTAATAAACTATTCCGGCCTAGAAGAATATCTTACGGGCTCACCATAGCCCGTGCTACATGGACACTTCGTTCTGAGTAGCTAAATCTGCAACAACAACAACAACAACAATATCTAACTAACATATGCGGTTTATTCGGGTACATAATCGGCTGGGAGCCGATATGGCTCTTTTTGTACCTCCCTTGAGAGATTTTATATGCCGCGATCATGGCTGCCCAGTATGTTCAGAGTTCTGTGTTTATTTGTCTTATTTGATATTGAGTTGTGGTGAGTGGAGATGTTTTTTTTTTTGAGTTGTCGGACAATGTTTTCGGCACTGGTCGGCTACAGTGACACGACGCCCGGGAGTCGTGTCACTGTCGTGTCACTGTCGTGTCACTGTCGTGTCACTCCCTCTAGACCTGTCGATGAAGTGAGGGAGGGAAGTATCAGGGGGAAAGTGCCACGCCATTACGGCTATATACCACTGGGGAAGGGGTCAGGATAAGGGTTTGGGATAGGACGGGGGGAGCAAGGAATGGTGCCCAAGCACTTGTGGACCGTCGGGGATTGAACGCCGACCTGCATGAAGCGAGACCGTCGCTCTACCGTCCACCCTAAGTGGTTGGATCCTGTCCATGGAGCAACTGTAGACTTGTCCATATAGGATTTCTATACCTGTCCATGGACGACCTCTGAACCCGTCCATGGACAACCTCTGAACCTGTCCATGGACGACCTCTGAACCCGTCCATGAACGACCTCTGAATCTGTCCATGGACGACCTCTGAACCCGTCCATGAACGACCTCTGAACCCGTCCATGGACGACCTCTGAACCTGTCCATGGACGACCTCTGAACCTGTCCATGGACGACCTCTGAACCTGTCCATGGACGACCTCTGAACCTGTCCATGAACGACCTCTGAACCCGTCCATGGACGACCTCTGAACCTGTCCATGAACGACCTCTGAACCTGTCCATGGACGACCTCTGAACCTGTCCATGGACGACCTCTGAACCTGTCCATGGACGACCTCTGAACCTGTCCATGGACGACCTCTGAACCTGTCCATGGACGACCTCTGAACCTGTCCATGGACGACCTCTGAACCTGTCCATGGACGACCTCTGAACCTGTCCATGGACGACCTCTGAACCTGTCCATGGACGACCTCTGAACCTGTCCATGGACGACCTCTGAACCCGTCCATGAACGACCTCTGAATCTGTCCATGGACGACCTCTGAACCCGTCCATGAACGACCTCTGAACCCGTCCATGGACGACCTCTGAACCTGTCCATGGACGACCTCTGAACCTGTCCATGGACGACCTCTGAACCTGTCCATGGACGACCTCTGAACCTGTCCATGGACGACCTCTGAACCTGTCCATGGACGACCTCTGAACCTGTCCATGGACGACCTCTGAACCTGTCCATGGACGACCTCTGAACCTGTCCATGGACGACCTCTGAACCCGTCCATGGACGACCTGCACCCGTCCACAGCTCACCTGCATCATGGGACAACTCTGCGGTCCACGAGTTAATGTATTATTAAGTTAATCTACTAATACATTAAGTTAATTTGATAATTTCTCACCCCACCTGTAGGACAAGTTATATCTCGCGCAGCGCAGGGGCTAACAAGCGCAATATATTTAACATGTTTCGTGTTATAATATTAATATTTCAAAGCGCGTACGGATCCTGGCTTGGCTTCAGTGGAAACCTCAGGAAACCCTCGTATGTTCAGTAGAACTTCAGGTTACAATTCTTATGTCGTTGGTGTGTATTAAGTATTGTAATTGCATGGGTACGTCTGTGGCTACTGTATCAGCCCCGCTCACCCTGGCTCATACCTACTCGACCGGGCCGCACTATCTTACATCTTATCTATCTTATCTATCTTACATCTCACTATCTTATCTTTGAATTAACACTGTTGTTCGCTGCTTACGTTATCATTAACAGGAATTGGTGTAAGTTGTGGGGCCGCAGGTGTTAATGATACGCCGGAGGGCGCCACCAGGATGCTCCCTGGCGCCTGACAGGTTACCTGGCTGGTTGTGTTCGGGGCTCAACGTCCCCCGCGGCCCGGTCCTCGACCAGGTTTTCAGGTCACCACCGTTGATGGAGGCAGCCGCTTGTGGGATGTGCATCCCACCTTTACGCACCGGGGTCCTCTCACTTGTGTGGACAGGTTCCTGTCTGTGGTCTACACCTGTCGCCCAGTATTACAGACCTTGTCACCTGTGGCCTACACCTGTCGCCCAGTATTACAGACCTTGTCACCTGTGGCCCACACCTGTCGCCCAGTATTACAGACCTTGTCACCTGTGGCCTACACCTGTCGCCCAGTATTACAGACCTTGTCACCTGTGGCCTACACCTGTCGCCCAGTATTACAGACCTTGTCACCTGTGGCCTACACCTGTCGCCCAGTATTACAGACCTTGTCACGTGTGGCCTACACCTGTCGCCCAGTATTACAGACCTTGTCACCTGTGGCCCACACCTGTCGACCAGTATTACAGACCTTGTCACCTGTGGCCCACACCTGTCGACCAGTATTACAGACCTTGTCACCTGTGGCCTACACCTGTCGCCCAGTATTACAGACCTTGTCACTTGTGGCCTACACCTGTCGCCCAGTATTACAGACCTTGTCACCTGTGGCCCACACCTGTCGACCAGTATTACAGACCTTGTCACTTGTGGCCCACACCTGTCGCCCAGTATTACAGACCTTGTCACCTGTGGCCCACACCTGTCGCCCAGTATTACAGACCTTGTCACTTGTGGCCTGCACCTCTCGCCCAGTATCGTGAAAGGATACCTCTTTCCTCCTACAAAGGGGCAGTTTACATTCCATTCCAGTTGGTATTTTGAGTTGATATATATATATCTGTTAATTGACCTCTCAGTTGTATTGCGTCTTCCAGTGTTGCTAATTGCCCTTCGAGGAAGGTCTCATCTTGAGTATGAGATGTGCAAAAGGTGCAGTACTTCCGGTTCTTGGTGTGCCTGTTGCACATCCTTAGATGTCAGGAATGTCTAGTGATGTGCATTGTGAGCGAATTGGTCCGCTGGTCTGTTCTTTCGGCTAGGCTGTCAGGAATGATGGTGATGTCCGCCTTGCTGACACGATGTTATGATAGCAGGCGGACTGTCCGCCTTGCTGACACGATGTTATGATAGCAGGCGGACTGTCCGCCTTGCTGACACAATGTTATGATAGCAGGCGGACTGTCCGCTTTGCTGACACGATGTTATGATAGCAGGCGGACTGTCCGCCTTGCTGACACGATGTTATGATAGCAGGCGGGCTGTCCGCTTTGCTGACACGATGTTATGATAGCAGGCGGACTGTCCGCCTTGCTGACACAATGTTATGATAGCAGGCGGACTGTCCGCCTTGCTGACACAATGTTATGATAGCAGGCGCACTACCCGCCTTGCTGACACGATATGTGTGTATGACAGCTAAGCTAAGCTCGTTAACTTATGCAATGAAGCAGCGAGTGTTGGTCTAAGTGATTCACGTATTTTCCCCATATGTATGGATGTCCATAGATGAAAACCATAGAGAGTGTGTGTGTACCTATTAGGTCACTGCTGGTGGGGTTGTGAGTAGTTGATGAGGTGGTGTGGGTGGTGGTGGATTAGGGTAGAAGGGGGGGGGGAGGATAGGGAGTTGTTGCTGGAGGGTCAAGTGGGTAGGGGAGGGATAGACAAGAGTGCTTTGGTGAGGCGAGTCCAGTGGTTTTCAGCGAGTGAGTGAAGAGTGAGAGGAAGATCTCTTGATTGTTTGGTTGGTGGTGTGGTCAGTTGGTGGTGTGGTCAGTTGGTGGTGTGGTCAGTTGGTGGTGTGGTCAGTTGGTGGTGTGGTCAGTTGGTGGTGTGGTCAGTTGGTGGTGTGGTCAGTTGGTGGTGTGGTCAGTTGGTGTTGTGGTCAGTTGGTGGTGTGGTCAGTTGGTGTTGTGGTCAGTTGGTGTTGTGGTCAGTTGGTGGTGTGGTCAGTTGGTGGTGTGGTCAGTTGGTGGTGTGGTCAGTTGGTAGACTGGTCAGTTGGTGGTGTGGTCAGTTGGTGGTGTGGTCAGTTGGTGGTGTGGTCAGTTGGTGGTGTGGTCAGTTGGTTGTGTGGTCAGTTGGTGGTGTGGTCAGTTGGTGGTGTGGTCAGTTGGTGGACTGGTCAGTTGGTGGTGTGGTCAGTTGGTGGTGTGGTCAGTTGGTGGTGTGGTCAGTTGATGGTGTGGTCAGTTGGTGGACTGGTCAGTTGGTGGTGTGGTCAGTTGGTGGTGTGGTCAGTTGGTGGACTGGTCAGTTGGTGGACTGGTCAGTTGGTGGTGTGGTCAGTTGGTGGTGTGGTCAGTTGGTGGTGTGGTCAGTTGGTGGTGTGGTCAGTTGGTGGTGTGGTCAGTTGGTGGTGTGGTCAGTTGGTGGTGTGGTCAGTTGGTGGTGTGGTCAGTTGGTGGTGTGGTCAGTTGGTGGACTGGTCAGTTGGTGGTGTGGTCAGTTGGTGGTGTGGTCAGTTGGTGGTGTGGTCAGTTGGTGGTGTGGTCAGTTGGTGGTGTGGTCAGTTGGTGGTGTGGTCAGTTGGTGGACTGGTCAGTTGGTGGACTGGTCAGTTGGTGGTGTGGTCAGTTGGTGGTGTGGTCAGTTGGTGGTGTGGTCAGTTGGTGGTGTGGTCAGTTGGTGGTGTGGTCAGTTGGTGGTGTGGTCAGTTGGTGGACTGGTCAGTTGGTGGTGTGGTCAGTTGGTGGTGTGGTCAGTTGGTGGACTGGTCAGTTGGTGGACTGGTCAGTTGGTGGTGTGGTCAGTTGGTGGTGTGGTCAGTTGGTGGTGTGGTCAGTTGGTGGACTGGTCAGTTGGTGGACTGGTCAGTTGGTGGTGTGGTCAGTTGGTGGTGTGGTCAGTTGGTGGTGTGGTCAGTTGGTGGTGTGGTCAGTTGGTGGTGTGGTCAGTTGGTGGTGTGGTCAGTTGGTAGACTGGTCAGTTGGTGGTGTGGTCAGTTGGTGGTGTGGTCAGTTGGTGGTGTGGTCAGTTGGTGGTGTGGTCAGTTGGTGGTGTGGTCAGTTGGTGGTGTGGTCAGTTGGTGGTGTGGTCAGTTGGTGGTGTGGTCAGTTGGTGGTGTGGTCAGTTGGTGGTGTGGTCAGTTGGTGGACTGGTCAGTTGGTGGTGTGGTCAGTTGGTGGTGTGGTCAGTTGGTGGTGTGGTCAGTTGGTGGTGTGGTCAGTTGGTGGTGTGGTCAGTTGGTGGTGTGGTCAGTTGGTGGTGTGGTCAGTTGGTGGTGTGGTCAGTTGGTGGACTGGTCAGTTGGTGGTGTGGTCAGTTGGTGGTGTGGTCAGTTGGTGGTGTGGTCAGTTGGTGGTGTGGTCAGTTGGTGGACTGGTCAGTTGGTGGTGTGGTCAGTTGGTGGTGTGGTCAGTTGGTGGTGTGGTCAGTTGGTGGTGTGGTCAGTTGGTGGTGTGGTCAGTTGGTGGTGTGGTCAGTTGGTGGTGTGGTCAGTTGGTGGTGTGGTCAGTTGGTGGTGTGGTCAGTTGGTGGACTGGTCAGTTGGTGGACTGGTCAGTTGGTGGACTGGTGAGTGAAGCGTCTGCAAGACAAGTGTGGACAAAGATACAGATAGCTAAGGGAGGCAGAACCCGGCCTACGGTTCACAAAGACCCCCAGGGTAAGGCTGAGGAACTAATCCACAAGTGGAGTGATACAGCATCCTCCTCTCTCCCCGTAGATATAAGCAGGGAACAGATCGTGTGATATAATGACAGAAGAATTAGGATAACAAGAGCACAGTCTAGTGATGAAGATACAGGAAGGAAAGTCAAGGTCTGTTTCGAGGGCGCAATCATAAGAGCGATGAACGTGCAACTTAAAACTCTTCAAGATGAAGTGCTAAGCCTCCCACACTATTCAACATCCTTATGAACACCATTGCTAGTATTGATTTCCCGGAAGGAACACAACTAATGGGATGCGCATATGATGTCTTAATACATGCCTCCACCGTTACAAAAATTAAAATAGTCCATTCAACTCCTTCAACTATCCAAGTGACCAAACCACACACTAGAAGGTGAAGGGACGACGACGTTTCGGTCCGTCCTGGACCATTCTCAAGTCGATTGTGCGTCATGTTCCATTCTCACACTCGACTTGAGAATGGTCCAGGACGAACCGACACGTCGTCGTCCCTTCACCTTCTAGTGTGTGGTCTGGTCAACTTACTTCAGTCACGTTATTGTGACTCATCGCCTGAACTCTGACTTGTTTCTGGAGAAAGTGAAATAAAAACAAACTCTCATCACAAGCGGGGAGAAAACGAATTGCAAATTACACTTTGAAACACTTGAGTGGGTTGAGCACTGTTGGGAGTCTTAATGGCGTCATCGTCGGCTCTAACAAGGGAGGAGCTCAATCAACCTATAGGAACGTGACACACACAGAAATCACAGTAGCGTAATGCATCACTTGATGCATCAGGATTAAATTTAAGGATTTAGGATTAAAATTTAAGCCCACATAAAAACAGAATGATTAATTAAAGCAAACAAAATATTTAACGCCTTCAATACTCATACATATTAAAATAAATGAAGCATAAATAAGACAAAATGTACAGCCTATCCTCCTGTTGTGGTGGTACTTGTAGTAACGATGAGGACCATAGTACATATACCGACATACAACGGAAGTAGAAAGTAGAACTCTGAACTATTGAGTTGGACAAACCTGAAAACTATTTTTTTTTTACTTGTGTTGCTTTGACAAACTAACCTAACCTAACCTTCCTTGGTCTAATACACGATATTAGAGGCCTAATATAGTACATATGTGTACTATACTAGGCCTAGGAATATTTACGTTTGTGTTTAGCTTTATTTATTGTAAAATAATTCCTTACTAGTCAGTATACTACTATCTAAAAGCTAAGTACGTTCGAATTCGTGATATTCGTCAATAGTATTCGTACGAATACTATTGACGATAGTCACAATAGATACTATTTAAATAGGAGGATAAGTTGCAACATTAACAATATAATCAAAATATAATTCTATAGGGCATATAATATAATCTTCTTGTTTGTTAAGTTGTTCACTTGAGACAGTTAAGCCAGTCCCAGCTGTGTCTGGGTACAAGTGACAGGAGGAACAACCCAGCGGGTTTTCTTCCTATTGGGGAGTGTTGTACATGCTGCTATGGCGGTGTGTCCACTCACAGGATGAGTGGCGCTGTCCAATACTGTCACTATGGCGGTGTGTCCACTCACAGGATGAGTGACGCTGCCCAATACTGTCACTATGGCGGTGTGTCCACTCACAGGATGAGTGGCGCTGTCCAATACTGTCACTATGGCGGTGTGTCCACTCACAGGATGAGTGGCGCTGCCCAATACTGTCACTACGACGCTATGTCCACTCACAGGATGAGTGGCGCTGCCCAATACTGTCACTATGGCGGTGTGTCCACTCACAGGATGAGTGGCGCTGCCCAATACTGTCACTACGACGCTATGTCCACTCACAGGATGAGTGGCGCTGCCCAATACTGTCACTATGGCGGTGTGTCCACTCACAGGATGAGTGGCGCTGCCCAATACTGTCACTACGACGCTATGTCCACTCACAGGATGAGTGGCGCTGCCCAATACTGTCACTATGGCGGTGTGTCCACTCACAGGATGAGTGGCGCTGCCCAATACTGTCACTATGGCGGTGTGTTCACTCGCAGGATGAGTGACGCTGCCTAATACTGTCACTATGGCGGTGTGTTCACTCACAGGATGAGAGGCGCTGCCCAATACTGTCACTATGGCGGTGTGTTCACTCACGGGATGAGTGGCGCTGGCCAATACTGTCACTAAGGCGGTGTGTCCACTCGCAGGATGAGTGATGCTGCCCAATACTGTCACTATGGCGGTGTGTTCACTCACAGGATGAGAGGCGCTGCCCAATACTGTCACTATGGCGGTGTGTCCACTCACAGGATGAGTGGCGCTGCCCAATACTGTCACTATGGCGGTGTGTCCACTCACAGGATGAGTGGCGCTGCCCAATACTGTCACTCTGGCGGTGTGTCCACTCACAGGATGAGTGACGCTGCCCAATACTGTCACTATGGCGGTGTGTTCACTCACAGGATGAGTGGCGCTGCCCAATACTGTCACTATGGCGGTGTGTCCACTCACGGGATGAGTGGCGCTGGCCAATACTGTCACTATGGCGGTGTGTTCACTCACAGGATGAGTGGCGTT
>NC_091235.1:8918422-8991389 GCF_040958095.1 Procambarus clarkii
AGTTCAATGTCAGTGATCTTCCCACATCAAAATCTGCACCACATTCACAGCACTCCATGATACAGTACTCTGCTAACCTCTAATGACTGAATTATTTTACATGACAAGCGCTAGTGAGATGCATCGCATCAATATTCTCCAAGGACCCTGGTATATGTTAACTGCCTCCCACTAATCACTAAGCTTGTCAACTCGTTCTCTTCACCATCTACATAGATTTCTTCAGCTACAGCTCAATTTGCAGATCTTCTCGAGCTGAGACAAAATTCTTATTAAGGAGTTTATCACACATCTCTTTGTCATTATCGGTTACTTGACCTTTCCTCACCTTATGACCCCCAGTATCTTCATTCTGGTACCTTGACCCCCAGCTCCTTAGCCCCGTCATGATGACCCCACCACCCTGACCTTCGCCCCACGTCGACCCCATGCAAACATCCTGACCCCACCACCTTGACCCCAACATCTTGTCCTCGCTACCATTAGCTAATCAGATCACCAAAGCTTCGTCTCCTGATAACTGCCTCTCAACGCTCGATAGAAAGCCTATATTGCAATGTTTTGACTGTTGCCACGCCTTGAGGGGGCGGCCCTGAGGTCAGAGGTCAAGAGGGAACTGGACAAGGGAATATAAAGTGTGTACATTTAGGGGGTAAGACTTTCTCTCCGGGGCCAGGGTTGAACGAGGACCTTGAGCGAGGTGTGGTGGTGGTGGTGTGGTATTATCGGCCACACTTGGCGACAAACTGGCGCCAAATATGATTCATCGTCTGTGAGTTGTAAACGTTTGCTGGCGCCCGGGACGTTGATCTTCATATTCCTGGTGTGTGTGTCCGAGGTACCTGGGGCATCTGTTGTTTGTGTACGAGGGACCTGGGCATCTGTTGACTGCAGGCTAGGTAATTGACCACCTGTTTGTTGACAAACCAGCTGGCTACTTTCTTAAACATAAGAATCTGCAAAATGCTTATAAGAGGTAGCTCCATTTTATATATATATATATATATATATATATATATATATATATATATATATATATATATATATATATATATATATATATATATATATATATATACACATATATATAGTATGTTAACAAGCTTGAATGGTCCCCCAAGCATATATGCAAATGAAAACTCCACACCCTAGAAGTGACTCGAACCCGGACCGCCAGGAGCACATTGCAACTTGTGTACACGGTGCCT
The DNA here is from genome assembly GCF_040958095.1 of Procambarus clarkii. Taxonomy (NCBI): domain Eukaryota; kingdom Metazoa; phylum Arthropoda; class Malacostraca; order Decapoda; family Cambaridae; genus Procambarus; species Procambarus clarkii. Next base: position 8,919,631 of record NC_091235.1, read on the forward strand.
TAAACCACTCGACCATCAGTGACCGTACAAAAGGCGGTGATAGCCGAGGCTATTTGAACCACCGCCCCGACGGCACTTTGATGGTAATCTTGGCTTTAACTATTTCATCAAATCACCTCATTTTTATGGCGATTTTTGTGATTTTGTGGCCACACAAAAATGAGGTGATTGGGTGTCTGATTTTCAGGCGCGTTATTGTGATTTTCTGTCTGTAATATGGTTTTTTATGGTGGATAATTATAAAGGTGGTGTGAAGGGTGAACGAGGAAGCTTGTTGGTCGTTCCTCCGCAGACGTCATCAGCTTAAAAGCTGTCAACACCAGACAGCTTTAAGTCTCTTGAGCTCAGACAGCTTCAAGTCTCTTGAGCTCAGACAGCTTCAAGTCTCTGGAGCTCAGACAGTTTCAAGTCTCTGGAGCTCAGACAGCTTCAAGTCTCTTGAGCTCAGACAGCTTCAAGTCTCTGGAGCTCAGTTTCAAGTCTGTTGAGCTCACTCCAACACCAACCACTCCCCCCAACGAGCCAGTGGTAATTACACCAGTGCATGACCGGAGACCATTAACTGGCCGCAACAAACGATGTTCAGGGCAGGTAAATGGGAGAATAATATCTCATCACCTCAACTCTTTCTCCCTTGTTCCCGGTGCCGAGGTCAGCTGTCTCCTTCCTGAAGTCTTACTTTCAAATTTGTTTGACTGAAGTTTATTATTGAAGATGTCGTGCTGCTTGTCCTCCATCTGAGATACAACTTGAAGTAAGCTGGAGGTGCTTTATGTTCAAGTGCTGCTGTTTGGTGGGTAGTTAACGCTGTTTGGTGGGTAGTTCGCGCTGTTTGGTGGGTAGTTAACGCTGTTTGGTGGGTAGTTCGCGCTGTTTGGTGGGTAGTTCACGCTGTTTGGTGGGTAGTTCACGCTGTTTGGTGGGTAGTTCATGCTGTTTGGTGGGTAGTTCACGCTGTTTGGTGGGTAGTTCACGCTGTTTGGTGGGTAGTTCACGCTGTTTGGTGGGTAGTTCATGCTGTTTGGTGGGTAGTTCACGCTGTTTGGTGGGTAGTTCACGCTGTTTGGTGGGTAGTTCATGCTGTTTGGTGGGTAGTTCACGCTGTTTGGTGGGTAGTTCACGCTGTTTGGTGGGTAGTTCATGCTGTTTGGTGGGTAGTTCACGCTGTTTGGTGGGTAGTTCACGCTGTTTGGTGGGTAGTTCATGCTGTTTGGTGGGTAGTTCACGCAGTTTGGTGGGTAGTTCACGCTGTTTGGTGGGTAGTTCATGCTGTTTGGTGGGTAGTTCACGCTGTTTGGTGGGTAGTTCATGCTGTTTGGTGGGTAGTTCATGCTGTTTGGTGGGTAGTTCACGCTGTTTGGTGGGTAGTTCACGCTGTTTGGTGGGTAGTTCACGCTGTTTGGTGGGTAGTTCATGCTGTTTGGTGGGTAGTTCACGCTGTTTGGTGGGTAGTTCACGCTGTTTGGTGGGTAGTTCATGCTGTTTGGTGGGTAGTTCACGCTGTTTGGTGGGTAGTTCACGCTGTTTGGTGGGTAGTTCATGCTGTTTGGTGGGTAGTTCACGCTGTTTGGTGGGTAGTTCACGCTGTTTGGTGGGTAGTTCATGCTGTTTGGTGGGTAGTTCACGCTGTTTGGTGGGTAGTTCACGCTGTTTGGTGGGTAGTTCACGCTGTTTGGTGGGAAGTTCATGCTGTTTGGTGGGTAGTTCACGCTGTTTGGTGGGTAGTTCACGCTGTTTGGTGGGTAGTTCATGCTGTTTGGTGGGTAGTTCACGCTGTTTGGTGGGTAGTTCATGCTGTTTGGTGGGTAGTTCGCGCTGTTTGGTGGGTAGTTCACGCTGTTTGGTGGGTAGTTCATGCTGTTTGGTGGGTAGTTCACGCTGTTTGGTGGGTAGTTCATGCTGTTTGGTGGGTAGTTCACGCTGTTTGGTGGGTAGTTCATGCTGTTTGGTATGTAGTTCACGCTGTTTGGTGGGTAGTTCATGCTGTTTGGTGGGTAGTTCATGCTGTTTGGTGGGTAGTTCACGCTGTTTGGTGGGTAGTTCATGCTGTTTGGTGGGTAGTTCACGCTGTTTGGTGGGTAGTTCACGCTGTTTGGTGGGTAGTTCACGCTGTTTGGTGGGTAGTTCATGCTGTTTGGTGGGTAGTTCACGCTGTTTGGTGGGTAGTTCACGCTGTTTGGTGGGTAGTTCACGCTGTTTGGTGGGTAGTTCATGCTGTTTGGTGGGTAGTTCACGCTGTTTGGTGGGTAGTTCACGCTGTTTGGTGGGTAGTTCATGCTGTTTGGTGGGTAGTTCACGCTGTTTGGTGGGTAGTTCATGCTGTTTGGTGGGTAGTTCGCGCTGTTTGGTGGGTAGTTCATGCTGTTTGGTGGGTAGTTCACGCTGTTTGGTGGGTAGTTCACGCTGTTTGGTGGGTAGTTCACGCTGTTTGGTGGATAGTTCGCGCTGTTTGGTGGGTAGTTCATGCTGTTTGGTGGGTAGTTCACGCTGTTTGGTGGGTAGTTCACGCTGTTTGGTGGGTAGTTCGCGCTGTTTGGTGGGTAGTTCATGCTGTTTGGTGGGTAGTTCACGCTGTTTGGTGGGTAGTTCACGCTGTTTGGTGGGTAGTTCACGCTGTTTGGTGGGTGGTTCACGCTGTTTGGTGGGTAGTTCACGCTGTTTGGTGGGTAGTTCACGCTGTTTGGTGGGTAGTTCACGCTGTTTGGTGGGTAGTTCATGCTGTTTGGTGGGTAGTTCATGCTGTTTGGTGGGTAGTTCACGCTGTTTGGTGGGTAGTTCATGCTGTTTGGTGGGTAGTTCACGCTGTTTGGTGGGTAGTTCACGCTGTTTGGTGGGTAGTTCACGCTGTTTGGTGGGTAGTTCATGCTGTTTGGTGGGTAGTTCACGCTGTTTGGTGGGTAGTTCACGCTGTTTGGTGGGTAGTTCACGCTGTTTGGTGGGTAGTTCATGCTGTTTGGTGGGTAGTTCACGCTGTTTGGTGGGTAGTTCACGCTGTTTGGTGGGTAGTTCATGCTGTTTGGTGGGTAGTTCACGCTGTTTGGTGGGTAGTTCATGCTGTTTGGTGGGTAGTTCGCGCTGTTTGGTGGGTAGTTCATGCTGTTTGGTGGGTAGTTCACGCTGTTTGGTGGGTAGTTCACGCTGTTTGGTGGGTAGTTCACGCTGTTTGGTGGGTAGTTCGCGCTGTTTGGTGGGTAGTTCACGCTGTTTGGTGGGTAGTTCACGCTGTTTGGTGGGTAGTTCACGCTGTTTGGTGGGTAGTTCGCGCTGTTTGGTGGGTAGTTCATGCTGTTTGGTGGGTAGTTCACGCTGTTTGGTGGGTAGTTCACGCTGTTTGGTGGGTAGTTCACGCTGTTTGGTGGGTGGTTCACGCTGTTTGGTGGGTAGTTCACGCTGTTTGGTGGGTAGTTCACGCTGTTTGGTGGGTAGTTCACGCTGTTTGGTGGGTAGTTCACGCTGTTTGGTGGGTAGTTCACGCTGTTTGGTGGGTGGTTCACGCTGTTTGGTGGGTAGTTCACGCTGTTTGGTGGGTAGTTCACGCTGTTTGGTGGGTAGTTCACGCTGTTTGGTGGGTAGTTCACGCTGTTTGGTGGGTAGTTCACGCTGTTTGGTGGGTGGTTCACGCTGTTTGGTGGGTGGTTCACGCTGTTTGGTGGGTAGTTCACGCTGTTTGGTGGGTAGTTAACGCTGTTTGGTGGGTGGTTCACGCTGTTTGGTGGGTAGTTAACGCTGTTTGGTGGGTAGTTCACGCTGTTTGGTGGGTAGTTCATGCTGTTTGGTGGGTAGTTAACGCTGTTTGGTGGGTAGTTCACGCTGTTTGGTGGGTAGTTCACGCTGTTTGGTGGGTAGTTCATGCTGTTTGGTGGGTAGTTCACGCTGTTTGGTGGGTAGTTCACGCTGTTTGGTGGGTAGTTCATGCTGTTTGGTGGGTAGTTCACGCTGTTTGGTGGGTAGTTAACGCTGTTTGGTGGGTAGTTCACGCTGTTTGGTGGGTAGTTCACGCTGTTTGGTGGGTAGTTCACGCTGTTTGGTGGGTAGTTCACGCTGTTTGGTGGGTAGTTCACGCTGTTTGGTGGGTAGTTCATGCTGTTTGGTGGGTAGTTCACGCTGTTTAAGGTAGTTTGTGTGGGAGGTATAGAGGGAGAGGCAGAGGGAAGTGGTAGTGGAGAGCAAGGTGGTGATCTGGTTGTGTGAGGGGGAGGCTCTGAGGCTCTTGTGTAGTGGTGCTGTTGCTGCTGCTGTTGCTGCTGCTGCTGTTGCTGCTGCTGCTGCTGTTGTCACAGCTGTACTACGCGCCATTTGGGTGCCAACCTTTGTTGGGAGACTTTCTCTTCGTTGTGTGAGAGAGTGAGTCCACCTAGCAGCGACTGGCTGTCCTGTGTGTCTTAAAGACGGTGGGTGAGTTGTTATAGTGGGTGTTGTGTGGGGCACCACCACCACCACCACACCACACCACCATCACACCACCACCACACCACCACCACCATCACCACCCCACCACCATCACCACCACACCACCACCACACCACCACTACACCACCACCACACCACCACTACACCACCACCACACCACCACTACACCACCACCACACCACCACCACACCACCACCACACCACCACCACACCACCACCACCACACCACACTACTACCTCACCACCATAACACCACATTAAAGCCAGATTCGACTAAAAATACTCTGAACGTCAGAATACTTCAATTATAACGCAACATGTGCCACAATGCTGGTAGGCGGGGGGCATACAGTGCTGGACGTCACCCCCCCCCCCCAGGTCGTCACAGATAGGTATGCACGAGGCCAAACAGTTCGTGGGCTGATCTGGACGCAGCGAGCTCCATTGACCTAATGACCTCTGGGTAATCAACCTCCGGTTATCTCCCGGGGTCATCACACTACTAGCATCACATCCGGGCGCTCCTCAGCTTCCCAGACATCACCTGTTCTGACCTCTTCCAGTTTCCAGAGTCTTTGGGTTTTTAATTTTGTGTTTCTCTTACGTTGAGAGAACCACAGGAGATAGTGGTGCTCAGGAAGCAGTAGGTGTCTCTCGCAAAATTGTAATACCTTTTGTCAATAAAGATGTTTTTATTAATAATAATCCTATGGCTGTTTGTTGTTGGTGTCTTGGTGGTCGTAAGTGGTCGTCGACCAGGTATCCATACACACCGCCCTCGACACACTACGGGCTCACCATAGCCCGTGTTGCTTGGAACTTTTTGTTCCAAATAGCGAATCTTTTAAACGACAACTACCTAGACACAGCTAACAGAGAGCACATGTTAGAGCTGCTAGCCTGTTCTTGGAGCCCCAGTAAAGAAAGTTGACTTGGCTCCAAGAATACCTAAGTAACAGAGCCGCTTGTCTCACCTCATAGTGGCTCAACTTACTGAACCTCTTCTGTGCTGTAGTCTGTAAATCACACCTACAAACTTGTTAAATGTTTTGTTGTTTAAAGAATTTATACATGAGCTAATGGAGATGACATTTGTATCAACCCGTCCTCTTAAAAATAACGTCACTTTTGGCCCGTATGCGCGGCGCTTTGGCCAAGTTTGGACGTAATTTGAAATGAAATCGACTCACAAAAGTGACGTACTGTTCCGTTTTCTGTTTGAGTCGTCCGGCCGACTCTGTAAGGTTAGAATAGGTGACTTTCAATTCTCGTTTTTCATAACGTTTTGAAACTTTATGAGAATTTCCTGCCCACCTAACCTATCAGAGGACCCTTAACTTACTGTTGTTGAAAAAAAAATTCCCAAATTTATTTTCATTTTTTTTTCATTTTCAAATTACGTCCAAATTCGGCCATACGGGCAAACGGCTAAAATCGACGTTATTTTTAAGAGGACAGGTTGCCCAAACTGGACTGAGAGCTCCTAACTGAACCTTTTGTTTATTGAGGCGTTGACGGTCGTTTCTGTATATCCTTAACAACATCCAGAGCCATTTATCCCACAATAGAACTAATAACCCTCTTGCCTCCAAAGTCAACAATCTAAACTTTGAAACCAGGGGCGAGTGTAATTGATTTAAATCAATTACGTGGGTAAATACTGGTTCGGTAACGGGGTTGTTGGTTTGTGGAAGCAATTACCGCGTAACATAATAGAAGTAGGATCCCCTCGATTGTTTCAAGCGTAGGTTGGACATGTATGGGAATAGGGTTGAGTGGATATAAATAAGAGCTGACTCGTATAGGCCAATAGGCCTTCTGCAGTTACCTTCATTCTTTTGTTCTTATGTTCTTAAATCATAGGCTCAAAGTCCTTGAAAGCACAACAAAGCCACTTACTGCTAGTGATATTGGAATAGTAAATATGTTAGACTAATTTAAAATGTTATTAGTACATTAGTTAACCCTTGTCGGTCTCTATTATCACTTTGAACAATCATTAATCATTAACATTATTAATGATTAATCACCAGGTAGCTAATTATCAGGACAAACAGCTAAGCGACTATATAGCACTTAGAAGGACTGGTCCCCAACCACTTGGAGACTCGGGGATCGAACGCAGACCTGCATGACGCTAGGGTCTCCTTCCACCGACTGGTCGGGGGTCTTCCTCTAATCAACACTGAAGCCATGAAGATGATTTCTGGTGCACCAAATGAACACGAATCATTAAGACGAGAGAAGAATTTTTTTAGTTATTAGGAACCCAGCACGACATCCACGCGAAATATCACCACTCACGTGGCTTGTATCTCAACTACTTCCTCTCTGCCCCTTGTTACCCTGTCATTACCAAGCACAGTGCCTCTTGCTACCCAGTCATTAGCAAGCACAGTGCCTCCTGCACCCTGCCCCTTGTTACTCAGTCATTACCAAGCACAGTGCCTCCTACACCCTGCCCCTTGTTACCCTGTCATTACCAAGCACAGTGCCTCTTGCTACCCAGTCATTAGCAAGCACAGTGCCTCCTGCACCCTGCCCCTTGCTACCCAGCCATTAGCAAGCACAGTGCCTCCTACACTTGCCAGCATCAATAATCACGGTGTTGAGGCGGACCATATAAGCGGGTCCACAATATTGATAAGTATTACCCGAGATTGTATAAGTTGGTGAACTTGTATTGCACGAGTATTTGTCTGCTAATTACATTTTTCTTGCTCCTGACACAGGTAAGCTGTGAAGGTGACACTAGAGCCTCGCTCCTGACGCAGGTAAGGTGTGAAGGTGACACTAGAGCCTCGCTCCTGACACAGGTAAGGTGTGAAGGTGACACTAGAGCCTCGCTCCTGACGCAGGTAAGGTGTGAAGGTGACACTAGAGCCTCGCTCCTGACGCAGGTAAGGTGTGAAGGTGACACTAGAGCCTCGCTCCTGACGCAGGTAAGGTGTGAAGGTGACACTAGAGCCTCGCTCCTGACACAGGTAAGGTGTGAAGGTGACACTAGAGCCTCGCTCCTGACGCAGGTAAGGTGTGAAGGTGACACTAGAGCCTCGCTCCTGACGCAGGTAAGGTGTGAAGGTGACACTAGAGCCTCGCTCCTGACGCAGGTAAGGTGTGAAGGTGACACTAGAGCCTCGCTCCTGACGCAGGTAAGGTGTGAAGGTGACACTAGAGCCTCGCTCCTGACGCAGGTAAGGTGTGAAGGTGACACTAGAGCCTCGCTCCTGACGCAGGTAAGGTGTGAAGGTGACACTAGAGCCTCGCTCCTGACGCAGGTAAGGTGTGAAGGTGACACTAGAGCCTCGCTCCTGACGCAGGTAAGGTGTGAAGGTGACACTGGAGCCTCGCTCCTGACGCAGGTAAGGTGTGAAGGTGACACTGGAGCCTCGCTCCTGACGCAGGTAAGGTGTGAAGGTGACACTAGAGCCTCGCTCCTGACACAGGTAAGGTGTGAAGGTGACACTGGAGCCTCGCTCCTGACGCAGGTAAGGTGTGAAGGTGACACTAGAGCCTCCCTCCTGACGCAGGTAAGGTGTGAAGTTGACACTGGAGCCTCGCTCCTGACGCAGGTAAGGTGTGAAGGTGACACTAGAGCCTCGCTCCTGACACAGGTAAGGTGTGAAGGTGACACTGGAGCCTCGCTCCTGAGGAAAGATGTACATGTTCGTAAGTGCTTGCGTAACTGCTTCGTGAATCTGGCTCCAGTGCCGAGATCCATCAATCATTTACGCAACGAAAGCTCAACTTTTCCTCAAACATTGCAACTTTCTTTACATTTATTAAGCAGGTTTTAACTTGTAAAATGCTACGAGCTGGTTTATAACAATTATAACCTTGGATTGTGAAGTTTCGAAACGTATGTAAAGTGTTTAATAACTGTAAACACAAGAGAATATGATTAAGGAAAGATGTAGATGTTTCGTTCATGAATGCGTAAATGGTCAAGAATGAGGGGGATATTTCCTCCTCCAAGGCAGTGAGGTCAGATCTCACAATTATCCTCTCCTTCTAAGCCTTAAGGCGCTCATTCTTCTCAATGATTATTGTTGTTGTTATAGATTCAGCTACTCGGAACAAGTTCCAAGTAGCACGGGCTATGGTGAGCCCGTAACTTACCTGGCACAGGAGCGGGGCAAGTAGCACGGGCTATGGTGAGCCCGCAACTTACCTGGCACAGGAGCGGGGCAAGTAGCATGGGCTATGGTGAGCCCGTAACTTACCTGGCACAGGAGCGGGGCAAGTAGCACGGGCTATGGTGAGCCCGCAACTTACCTGGCACAGGAGCGGGGCAAGTAGCATGGGCTATGGTGAGCCCGTAACTTACCTGGCACAGGAGCGGGGCAAGTAGCACGGGCTATGGTGAGCCCGTAACTTACCTGGCACAGGAGCGGGGCAAGTAGCACGGGCTATGGTGAACCCGTAACTTACCTGGCACAGGAGCGGGGCAAGTAGCACGGGCTATGGTGAGCCCGTAGTGGACTTACCTGGCACAGGAGCGGGGCAAGTAGCACGGGCTATGGTGAGCCCGTGTTAGTTCTCAATGACTCGCTCGAGTCTTATATTTGTAGTTTACATTGATATGTTATGGGGAAAATACCGAGGTATTACGATGGGATCGAACTGGCGCCCCAGGCATATATGCACTACCGACTGAGCCATGATGGGGTTAAGAAGGTTCTTAAAGGATTTATCAAGCATTGACTTGATAAATTTACTAATTTATTTAATTTGTTTAATATTAAACTGACGCATTTACTCGTCAATTTACGAAACCTGTACATCTTTCAACCGTCATGGCAGCTTTGCTTATTTATTAAACAGATATAATGACTTAAGAAGCACTATGAGATCTTTATTAGAATACTAATCTCGGATTGTAAAGTTTCCACGCTCGTAAACTGTTTAATAGATGATCAATGCTTGATCAATCCTGATCAATCCTGATCAATCCTGATCAATCCTGATCAATCCTGATCTTGTACTATAACACTTGGAGTATGGAAGAACCTCCCCCCCCCCACTCCAATCCGGTACCACAATCCAAGTTTTCCCAAGATACAGACATTAGCAAATCTCTTAAATTGATAAGATTGTAGCTAAGGTTCCTGCGGCTTTAAATGCAACATTGATTATTTCCGGAACATTGACTTGGGATAATCAGCTGTTAGACTAATGTCAGACTTGGTTAGCGTCTCCTGCTCTTACTCCTTCAAATACTCTCATCAAACTAGCGTGGCCGTAATCACTCGTGTCATGGTTAAGCGTTAACGATAGGCGGCATAAATATAACGCTTACTACATCAGCTTAAAAAGATGCGTTTACGCAAATTCTTGTTACGCAAAAAATTACGCAATATCCCACAGTCTCCGTGGTGTAGTGGTAAGACACTCGCCTGGCGTTCCGCGAGCGCTGTGTCATGGGTTCGTATCCTGGCCGGGGAGGATTTACTGGGCGCAATTCCTTAACTGTTGCCTCTGTTTAACGCAACAGTAAAATGTGTACTTGGTTGTAACAACGATACTTCGCGGCGGGGATCGTATTCCAGGGACCTGCCCGAAACGCTACGCGTACTAGTGGCTGTACAAGAATGTAATAACTCTTGTATATATCTCAAAAAAAAAAAAATGGAACACATTGTGCAACGTTCTCAATCTCTGACGCAAAATTTTATCGCGTGCCAAGCGGGAATTTTGGGGGAGGAACATCATATTATTATTATTTCGTGCCCTTTTAAGTATTGGGAAGACCTTTCAGGTCATCAAAGATCACACTAGAGCGGTCAAATCAAAGAAAATTCTAAGGGTTCTTCCAAGAACTATTCTAAGGGAATATTCTAAGGCTAATTATTGGGAATGTGTAAGAGCGAGTGAGAGGTGATCTTTATGGACGGAACAAATCCACAAGGGCCGTGACGAGGATTCGAACCTGCGTCTGGGAGCATCCCAGACACTGCCTTAATCGACTGAGCCTTGTGGATTTGTTCATTTGATGCATCACGTTAGTGTGATCTCTGTGGGTTATGGACGGAATTCTCCACTACAATACAATACAATACACTACACTAATTTTGTCTTAAAGGGTTTATTCTTAGTTTATATCTAGTCACAGTTGATTTACGGTGACTAGGTGTTCATTTACGGTGAACTTAATGTTCATTTTTGGTGATTAGATGTTCACTTACAATGACTAGATGTTCAGTTGAGCAGGATTGTGGGAGGTGGGGAGAGGCAGAGGGGCGGGGAAGTGGCTAGATGGGTGGGGGGTGGGTAGGTGGGTGGGGGGTGGATAGATGGGTGGGGGTGGATAAGTGGGTGCGGGTGGATAGGTGGGGTGGGTGGAGTGCCACATCCGGAGTGGTGTTTGAGAACCTTATCTCATTATCAGTCATATTTTATAAGCAGATGCTGATGGTAGTTTGGTCACTGTAGGTGGTGGTGTTCCTCACTGTAGAAGTTGGTGGTCTTCACTGTAGATTGGAGGGTGTCCCTTACTATAAGTGGTGGCGGTGTTGTTCACTGTAGGTGGAGGTGTTGTTCACTGTATGTGGTGGTGCTCCTCTTCACTGTAGGTAGAGGTGTTGTTCACTGTATGTGGTGGTGCTCCTCTTCACTGTAGGTGGAGGTGTTATTCACTGTATGTGGTGGTGGTGGTGCTCCTCTTCACTGTAGGTAGAGGTGTTGTTCACTGTATGTGGTGGTGGTGGTGGTGCTCCTCTTCACTGTAGGTGGAGGTGTTGTTCACTGTATGTGGTGGTGGTGGTGCTCCTCTTCACTGTAGGTGGAGGTGTTGTTCACTGTATGTGGTGGTGCTCCTCTTCACTGTAGGTGGAGGTGTTGTTCACTGTATGTGGTGGTAGTGGTGCTCCTCTTCACTGTAGGTGGAGGTGTTGTTCACTGTATGTGGTGGTGCTCCTCTTCACTGTAGGTGGAGGTGTTGTTCACTGTATGTGGTGGTGCTCCTCTTCACTGTAGGTGGAGGTGTTGTTCACTGTATGTGGTGGTGGTGGTGGTGCTACTCTTCACTGTAGGTGAAAACTTGAGTGAAAAACCTCAAGTTCAGCATCAACCCCCCCCCCCCCCCCCCGTAACCACTCCCCCAGTTACAGGTTCAGGCGGACACTGCCGGCACCGTGGCGCCAGTCTGCTGCCTCTTGGGTAGTGTGTTAGCCTTCGCTATCCACTTCAAGTTCCCTGGGAGAGCAGCTCAAGTGCCGGCGGCTTCTGCTGGACCTTTCACCCCAGGCACGCCGACTGTCTGCGCCCTGGCTACCTCTTAGTTGTTTTGACATCTTGTGAAACACTTACCTTTATCTGGAGGAGCTACTGGATGGTCCAGAGGTCAGGGTGGGGGACTCATCCGGCCAGGTAAGGCAGCTCAAGGCAAGTCGTGTCTTCGCAGATGTCTAAGAATTCTCCATTGGAAATTTTATTTCCTTCCCGGGGGGGTGAAGGGTGAGGGAGGGACGAGGGGGTGTTTGAAGGATTGGATTGCGTACTTTGAACGTTCAGAGGGTAGTTGACTGCAGCTTGTGAAGCCCCAGTTCTAGCCTATGGATAGGAGACAGACTAAAAGTTACATTTCCTAAGGATGAGCCCTCTATTCATGATGGAAAATATCCTTGCATTCTCCTTTCGTTTTCCTGTTTCAAAGTTTATTTGAAATTCGTGTAGTCTTAACTTTCAGGTTTGATATGATGTTGCGTTTGTGTATCTCAATATGTATTGAAATATGAGATGTCTTAACATTAAGATGTTCATAACATTAAACACATCGATACGATTCTGACAGAGGACTGAATTGGGACTCCATCTGCCCCTAGATAAGTATTCCCCATGCTGACGAGGAGTCACAATAACGTGCCTTGCTTTTTCTTCCTCTAAGATTTTCTTCTCCTCACCTCTCTTCCCTATTTATTGTCCTTCGCCTCCTTCCCTCATCTCCACAGATCTCCAGTATCAGCTCTTGATACTGGTAATGGCTCAAAAGGGCCACCACTTACGGGCTATTCATGCCCGTGCCACCTTTTGTGTGGCTTAATCTTCATCGATCAATCAATCTTCCCTCATCACAATCGACTTGACAATGGTCCAGGACGGACCGAAACGTCATCGTCCCTTCACTTTCTAATGTGTGGCCTGGTCAACATAAATATTCCCCAGGTTGTGTATGCCTGCTGGTATCCACCTTGGGGTCAGAGGTCAGTTTCCCTTCTTCAAGAGGGTGAGAAAAACTACCATTAAATTACAAAGGTAATATAGTCTCCTCCTGATCGAGTTGGAGGTCAGAGTGGTCGTTAGACCTCGGCGCCCTCGTCTCGTTATTTTAATTGTCGACTTATATGGGTGATTGAGGACTGCATCCCAAGGGAAGACCTCCCAGCCTCCTTGGGAAAAGATTTTTAACTTGTGCACATTGAATTCTGGCGAACCGACACGCCCCCATGTACGGGGAGGAGTCTTCACAGGAGGTGACCTCTTTGTCTGCTCTCCTGATGTTGTACGGAACCAAGATTCGTCGAGTATTTACGTGTTCGCTTACGAGACCTGTGCATCTTTGGTCAGTATTGGCAGGTTAGTATTTATTAAACTGTTTACGCCCTTGGAAACGCTGCGACGTTTGTTTTCGAGCCAAGGTTATTGTTGAAGGCAACCTCGTAGATCATAATCTTTTTTAGCTAAAGTAAACAAAGCCGCCATGATTGATGAAAGATGTACAGGCTTCGTAAATCAACGCATAAATGTGTGAGTAATCCTTGGCCATGAGTTGACTTGGGAAGTGCTTGATGGAATCCATATTAGTAGCCACTTGCAAAGTACACTTTGTACGCCGTGAGTCACTGTATCAATAGTGCCTGTTACGGGCTATTCATGCCCGTGCCACCTTTTGGGTCGCTTAATCTTCATCAATCAATCGATGGTGCCTGGAATGAGCAGTGCCTGGTGACTGATGCCTGGTGCCAGAAAATTACCATTCCAGAGAATCTGAGCGAAACTAGCGCCATAAATGATGTGATTTCGTTCTAGTAACCATCTGACGACTTGGAGGCCGAAACTAATGGATGTGCGGGCGTGCAGGCCGCCACCAACAATAGCCTCAATGACCAGACAACACTGATCACGGCAGCATCCCCAGGCATATACTCCCCCACGATCTGGCAACCTTATGATGCAACCCCCACAACAGTTGCCTGACTCCCGGGTACCTATTTACTGCTAGGTGCAGACAGACATTAGGTGAATAGAAACTTGCTCAATCATTTACGTCCCACGTCGGAATCGAACCCGGAGGCCCTTGATTGTGAGTCGAGAACGAAGCCAACTGTACTACGAGACCCAGTTTTCAATAATGATTGAACAAGCTCGGTCGTAGACCCTCCCACAAGGGATTCTGAGTGTCGTAGTGTTGGAAAAAGCTTCGAGAATGTTACAATAAGGACTGCTTACTCTTAAATTATATTTTTAAGTCTAATACTTGAAGCGAAGTCTGGCTTGAGCCAGTCTGATTGGTACTGTGTGTAAGAGTAGCCGTCGGCCACAGTGTTATCGCTAGTCTTTATGTAGCGGGGAGCTTCATTAGGCGGCCATATTGCCTAAACGAATTGTTGTTTGTAATTGATTTTATGGTGCTCCTCGTGGGAGGTGGCGGCGCGCCCTCAGCCTGGCTGTCTGTTGGCGCGCCCTCAGCCTGGCTGTCTGTTGGCGCGCCCTCAGCCTGGCTGTCTGTTGGCGCGCCCTCAGCCTGGCTGTCTGTTGGCGCGCCCTCAGCCTGGCTGTCTGTTGGCGCGCCCTCAGCCTGGCTGTCTGTTGGCGCGCCCTCAGCCTGGCTGTCTGTTGGCGCGCCCTCAGCCTGGCTGTCTGTTGGCGCGCCCTCAGCCTGGCTGTCTGTTGGCGCGCCCTCAGCCTGGCTGTCTGTTGGCGCGCCCTCAGCCTGGCTGTCTGTTGGCGCGCCCTCAGCCTGGCTGTCTGTTGGCGCGCCCTCAGCCTGGCTGTCTGTTGGCGCGCCCTCAGCCTGGCTGTCTGTTGGCGCGCCCTCAGCCTGGCTGTCTGTTGGCGCGCCCTCAGCCTGGCTGTCTGTTGGCGCGCCCTCAGCCTGGCTGTCTGTTGGCGCGCCCTCAGCCTGGCTGTCTGTTGGCGCGCCCTCAGCCTGGCTGTCTGTTGGCGCGCCCTCAGCCTGGCTGTCTGTTTGGCGCGCTCTCAACCTGGCTGTCTGTTTGGCGCGCTCTCTGGCTGTCTGTTTGGCGCGCTCTCAACCTGTCTGTTTGGCGCGCTCTCAGCCTGTCTGTTTGGCGCGCTCTCAGTCTGTCTGTTTGGCGCGCTCTCAGTCTGTCTGTTGGCGCGCTCTCAGGCTGTTTGGCGCGCTCTTAGCCTGTCTGTTTGGCGCGCTCTCAGCCTGTCTGTTTGGCGCGCTCTCAGCCTGTCTGTTGGCGCGCTCTCAGGCTGTTTGGCGCGCTCTCAGGCTGTCTGTTTGGCGCGCTCTCAGGCTGTCTGTTTGGCGCGCTCTCAGCCTGTCTGTTTGGCGCGCTCTCAACCTGTCTGTTTGGCACGCTCTCAGCCTGTCTGTTTGGCGCGCTCTCAGGCTGTCAGTTTGGCACGCTCTCTGGCTGCCTGTTTGGCGCGCTCTCAGCCTGTCTGTTTGGCACGCTCTCAGGCTGTCTGTTTGGCGCGCTCTCAGCCTGTCTGTTTGGCACGCTCTCAGCCTGTCTGTTTGGCACGCTCTCAGCCTGTCTGTTTGGCACGCTCTCAGCCTGTCTGTTTGGCACGCTCTCAGCCTGTCTGTTTGGCGCGCTCTCAGCCTGTCTGTTTGGCGCGCTCTCAGCCTGTCTGTTTGGCGCGCTCTCAACCTGTCTGTTTGGCACGCTCTCAGCCTGTCTGTTTGGCACGCTCTCAGCCTGTCTGTTTGGCGCGCTCTCAGCCTGTCTGTTTGGCGCGCTCTCAACCTGTCTGTTTGGCACGCTCTCAGCCAGTCTGTTTGGCGCGCTCTCAGCCAGTCTGTTTGGCGCGCTCTCAACCTGTCTGTTTGGCACGCTCTCTGGCTGTCTGTTTGGCGCGCTCTCTGGCTGTCTGTTTGGCGCGCTCTCTGGCTGCCTGTTTGGCGCGCTCTCAGCCTGTCTGTTTGGCGCGCTCTCACCCTGTCTGTTTGGCGCGCTCTCAGCCTGTCTGTTTGGCGCGCTCTCAGCCTGTCTGTTGGCGCGCTCTCAGGCTGTTTGGCGCGCTCTTAGCCTGTCTGTTTGGCGCGCTCTCAGCCTGTCTGTTTGGCGCGCTCTTAGCCTGTCTGTTGGCGCGCTTTCAGGCTGTTTGGCGCGCTCTTAGGCTGTCTGTTTGGCGCGCTCTCAGGCTGTCTGTTTGGCGCGCTCTCAGGCTGTCAGTTTGGCGCGCTCTCGGCCTGTCAGTTTGGCGCGCTCTCGGGCTGTCAGTTTGGCACGCTCTCAGCCTGTCTGGCGCGCTCTCAGGCTGTCAGTTTGGCGCGCTCTCGGGCTGTCAGTTTGGCGCGCTCTCAGCCTGTCTGTTTGGCGCGCTCTCAACCTGTCTGTTTGGCACGCTCTCAGCCTGTCTGTTTGGCGCGCTCTCAGGCTGTCAGTTTGGCGCGCTCTCAGCCTGTCTGTTTGGCACGCTCTCAACCTGTCTGTTTGGCGCGCTCTCGGGCTGTCAGTTTGGCGCGCTCTCAGCCTGTCTGTTTGGCGCGCTCTCAGGCTGTCAGTTTGGCGCGCTCTCGGGCTGTCAGTTTGGCGCGCTCTCAGCCTGTCTGTTTGGCGCGCTCTCTGGCTGTCTGTTTGGCGCGCTCTCTGGCTGTCTGTTTGGCGCGCTCTCAGCCTGTCTGTTTGGCGTGCTCTCTGGCTGCCTGTTTGGCGTGCTCTCTGGCTGTCTGTTTGGCGCGCTCTCTGGCTGTCTGTTTGGCGCGCTCTCAGGCTGTCAGTTTGGCGCGCCCTCAACCTGTCTGTTTGGCGCGCTCTCAACCTGTCTGTTTGGCGCGCTCTCAGGCAGTCAGTTTGGCGCGCTCTCAGCCTGTCTGTTTGGCGCGCTCTCAGCCTGTCTGTTTGGCGTGCTCTCTGGCTGTCTGTTTGGCGCGCTCTCTGGCTGTCTGTTTGGCGCTCTCTCAGCCTGTCTGTTTGGCGCGCTCTCAACCTGTCTGTTTGGCGTGCTCTCAGGCAGTCAGTTTGGTGCGCTCTCAGGCTGTCAATTTGGCGCGCTCTCTGGCTGTCTGTTTGGCGCGCTCTCAACCTGTCTGTTAGGCGCGCTCTCAGGCTGTCAGTTTGGCGCGCTCTCGGGCTGTCTGTTTGGCGTGCTCTCTGGCTGTCAGTTTGGCGCGCTCTCAGCCTGTCTGTGTGGCGCGCTCTCAGGCTGTCAGTTTGGCGCGCTCTCAGCCTGTCTGGCGCGCTCTCGGGCTGTCAGTTTGGCGCACTCTTAGCCTGTCTGTTTGGCGCGCTCTCAGCCTGTCTGTTTGGCGCGCTCTCAGGCTGTCAGTTTGGCGCGCTCTCAGCCTGTCTATTTGGCGTGCTCTCTGGCTGTCAGTTTGGCGCGCTCTCAGGCTGTCAGTTTGGCGCGCTCTCAGGCTGTCAGTTTGGCGCGCTCTCGGGCTGTCTGTTTGGCGTGCTCTCTGGCTGTCTGTTTGGCGTGCTCTCTGGCTGTCTGTTTGGCGCGCTCTCAGCCTGTCTGGCGTGCTCTCTGGCTGTCAGTTTGGCACGCTCTCAGCCTGTCTGTTTGGCGCGCTCTCAGGCTGTCAGTTTGGCGCGCTCTCAGCCTGTCTGTTTGGCGCGCTCTCGGGCTGTCAGTTTGGCGCGCTCTCAGCCTGTCTGTTTGGCGCGCTCTCTGGCTGTCTGTTTGGCGCGCTCTCTGGCTGTCTGTTTGGCGCGCTCTCTGGCTGTCTGTTTGGCGCGCTCTCAGGCTGTCTGTTTGGCGCGCTCTCTGGCTGTCTGTTTCGCGCGCTCTCTGGCTGTCTGTTTGGCGCGCTCTCAGGCAGTCAGTTTGGCGCGCTCTCAGCCTGTCTGTTTGGCGTGCTCTCAGGCAGTCAGTTTGGCGCGCTCTCTGGCTGTCTGTTTGGCGTGCTCTCAGGCTGTCAGTTTGGCGCGCTCTCAGGCTGTCTGTTTGGCGCGCTCTCAGGCAGTCAGTTTGGCGTGCTCTCTGGCTGTCTGTTTGGCGTGCTCTCAGGCTGTCAGTTTGGCGCGCTCTCAGGCTGTCAGTTTGGCGCGCTCTCGGGCTGTCTGTTTGGCGTGCTCTCTGGATGTCTGTTTGGCGTGCTCTCTGGCTGTCTGTTTGGCGCGCTCTCAGCCTGTCTGTTTGGCGTGCTCTCTGGCTGTCAGTTTGGCGCGCTCTCAGCCTGTCTGTTTGGCGCGCTCTCAGGCTGTCAGTTTGGCGCGCTCTCAGCCTGTCTGTTTGGCGCGCTCTCAGCCTGTCTGTTTGGCGTGCTCTCTGGCTGTCAGTTTGGCGCGCTCTCAGGCTGTCAGTTTGGCGCGCTTTCAGGCTGTCAGTTTTGCGCGCTCTCGGGCTGTCTGTTTGGCGTGCTCTCTGGCTGTCTGTTTGGCGTGCTCTCTGGCTGTCTGTTTGGCGCGCTCTCAGCCTGTCTGTTTGGCGCGCTCTCAGGCTGTCAGTTTGGCGCGCTCTTAGCCTGTCTGTTTGGCGCGCTCTCGGGCTGTCAGTTTGGCGCGCTCTCAGGCTGTCAGTTTGGCGCGCTCTCAGGCTGCCTGTTTGGCGCGCTCTCAGGCTGCCTGTTTGGCGCGCTCTCAGGCTGCCTGTTTGGCGCGCCCTCAGGCTGCCTGTTTGGCGTGCTCTCAGGCTGTCTGTTTGGCGCGCTCTCAGGCTGTCTGTTTGGCGCGCTCTCAGGCTGTCTGTTTGGCGCGCTCTCAGGCTGTCTGTTTGGCGCGCTCTCAGCCTGCCTGTTTGGCGCGCTCTCAGGCTGTCTGTTTGGCGCGCTCTCTGGTTGCCTGTTTGGCGCGCTCTCAGGCTGTCTGTTTGGCGCGCTCTCAGGCTGTCTGGCATGCTCTCAGGCTGTCTGTTTGGCGCGCTCTCAGGCTGTCTGTTTGGCGCGCTCTCTGGCTGTCTGGCGCGCTCTCTGGCTGCCTGTTTGGCGCGCTCTCAGGCTGTCTGTTTGACACGCTCTCAGGCTGTCTGCTTGGCGCGCTCTCAGCCTGTCTGTCGTCGACACACTTCATCCCCTCCACTTGTGGGTTATCCAGGAAGTTTTTGATTCAGATGAGTGACTTAGTTTGAGGTGCAGTGAGTTATGAGTGAGTGGGTGGGTGAGTTATGAGTGAGTGGGTGGGTAAGTGAGTTATGAGTGAGTGGGTGGGTAAGTGAGTTATGAGTGAGTGGGTGGGTAAGTGAGTTATGAGTGGGTGGGTAAGTGGGTTATGAGGAACTCCCCGGGTACCGATTTACTCCTAGGTGAACAGGGGCATTAGGTGATAGGAAACGTGTCCACCCATTTTTGTCCCGCACGGGGATTCGAACCCCGGAATCCCTGATTGTGAGTCGATAAAGAAAGTAGAAGTTAAAATACCCACTTTTGTGCCAACAATTAAATCGCCTCCAACCCGGGTCTTATTAACCTAGGGTGATAGGGCTTGGCCACACCCTTTGGCCATGTTAGTCACTCTAATGGTGGATAGTGAATAGTTGTGTTTGACCACTACTGGGTGTCAGGATAGAGATAGTCATGACTAACCTACTGGCGCTATTTTCAGGGGTTAAGATTTGTGTCTGGATTAAGATGTATTCATTAAGCACGATCGAGGCTTTCCTCTCATTCTTAAGCTCTTGCGTCTCCTCACCCCACGGCTGCGTCATCTCACACCACGGCTGCGTCATCTCACGCCACGGCTGCGTCATCTCACGCCACGGCTGCGTCACCTCACGCCACGGCTGCGTCACCTCCCGCCACGGCTGCGTCACCTCACGCCACGGCTGCGTCACCTCCCGCCACGGCTGCGTCACCTCCCGCCACGGCTGCGTCACCTCACGCCACGGCTGCGTCACCTCCCGCCACGGCTGCGTCACCTCACGCCACGGCTGCGTCACCTCCCGCCATGGCTGCGTCACCTCACGCCACGGCTGCGTCACCTCACGCCACGGCTGCGTCACCTCCCGCCACGGCTGCGTCACCTCCCGCCACGGCTGCGTCACCTCCCGCCACGGCTGCGTCACCTCACGCCACGGCTGCGTCACCTCCCGCCACGGCTGCGTCACCTCCCGCCACGGCTGCGTCACCTCCCGCCACGGCTGCGTCACCTCACGCCACGGCTGCGTCACCTCCCGCCACGGCTGCGTCACCTCCCGCCACGGCTGCGTCACCTCCCGCCACGGCTGCGTCACCTCCCGCCACGGCTGCGTCACCTCACGCCACGGCTGCGTCACCTCCCGCCACGGCTGCGTCACCTCCCGCCACGGCTGCGTCACCTCACGCCACGGCTGCGTCACCTCCCGCCACGGCTGCGTCACCTCACGCCACGGCTGCGTCACCTCCCGCCACGGCTGCGTCACCTCCCGCCACGGCTGCGTCACCTCCCGCCACGGCTGCGTCACCTCACGCCACGGCTGCGTCACCTCCCGCCACGGCTGCGTCACCTCCCGAGGCCTCGGAATTAACCGAGTCATTAAATCTTGTTAAATAGGAGCTTAAACTGAGCGGCCTCCATTTCCTCCCAGCGCCCGCCCACGCCCACACCCGCCCACACCCGCCCACTCCATCTTTGGCGGGGTCGTAAAAAATGTAATCACTTGTGATTATATCACACACGCTGAGGGTGTGTTGTGTACAGGTCTGATACGTAACTGTGGGAGGGGGGGGGGGGGGGGTTAAGGGAGGGTGTCTGAACCACCCTTACCCTCATCAAACATCAGAGGTCCGCGGTTGTTCAACGTCCTCCCAGCAAGCATAAGAAATATTGCCGGAACAACCGTGGACATTTTCAAGAGGAAACTAGATTTATTCCTCCAAGGAGTGCCGGGCCAACCAGGCTGTGGTGGGTATGTGGGCCTGCGGGCCGCTGCAAGCAACAGCCTGGTGGACCAAACTCTCACAAGTCAAGCCTGGCCTCGGGCCGGGCATGGGGAGTAGAAGAACTCCCAGAACCCCATCAACCAGGTATCAACCAGGTACCCTGGCCCACGACCCTTCAACACCCCAACACCCCTCGATCTTCTCCCCCTGTTGAGGTTGTTGAGAAGGCTGGTGGGCCCCCTCCACCAGGTAGCCAACACCTGGGCCCCCTCCACCAGGTAGCCAACACCTGGGCCCCCTCCACCAGGTAACCAACACCTGGGCCCCCTCCACCAGGTAGCCAACACCTGGGCCCCCTCCACCAGGTAGCCAACACCTGGGCCCCCTCCACCAGGTAGCCAACACCTGGGCCCCCTCCACCAGGTAGCCAACACCTGGGCCCCCTCCACCAGGTAGGTAGCCAGCACTTGTACCTGATCATCAATCAACCGGGGGAACACCTGCGGCACACCTGTGGCTGCCTCACAGGTGTACAGTGGCGGACAAGCTTTTATACCAACGGTGAGGAACCGGAGACGGAGCACCCGTTCGACGCCCCTCCTTAATCTCTCCCCACGCTGCCTCATCCCTCACTCACTGCCTCCTTACCCATCTTAATTATACTCATTCTCCTGATGTATTAGTGAGAAGGGCTACGCTGAGACGGTATTGAGACGTTCCGTGGCTAAGTGTGTTTATTAAGTGCCAAGATTATATGTTGTAAAGATGTTGAACTGTACAGCGGAAGAGCAACCCAAGTTAGACGTCCTCCAGGGTGGGCCTGATGGCTGAGTGAACAGAGCTCGGGATTCATAGTCCTGAGGTTCCGGCTTCGATCTCCGGTGCAGGCGGAAACAAATGGGCGGAGTTTCTTTCACCCTGATGCCCCCTGTTCCACCTAGCAGTAAATAGGTACCGGGGAGTTAGACAGCTGCTGCGGACTGCTTCCTGGGGATGTGTGAGTGTGAAAAAAAGGTTGATTGACAGTTAAGAGGCGGGCCGAAAGAGTCAGAGCTCAATCCCCGCGAGCACAACTAGATGAATACACACACGCACACACACACCTCGTAGGGGGCCTCGTAGCCTGGTGGATAGCGCGCAGGACTCGTAATTCTGTGGCGTTGGTTCGATTCCCGCACGAGGCAGAAACAAATGGGCAAAGTTTCTTTCACCCTAAGTGCCCCTGTTACCTAGCAGTAAATAGGTACCTGGGAGTTAGTCAGCTGTCACGGGCTGCTTCCTGGGGTGTGTGTGTGTGGTGTGGGGGAAAAAAAAAAGTAGTTAGTAAACAGTTGATTGACAGTTGAGAGGCGGGCCGAAAGAGCAAAGCTCAACCCCCGCAAAAAAACACAACTAGTAAACACAACTAGTAAACACCATCACCATCACTCATGGTGAACGCCTCCCCGTGCATGATATCCTCACCATCTTGCACCATCTTTTCCCTCCCACCCTCAGTGTTCTCTCACAACAAGTCCGCCAGTACTGCTACCAGCTAACAGACAATATCATTTATTGTTTATTTGGATAACATAATTTGTCTCCGTAAGAAATACAGTGAGGCAAGCCCCGCCGTGATGGCTATATATATTGTTCCTGTGTGATGTTCCCGCAGATTAAATGGCCATTAACCCGTCGCTGCTAACAGCAGGAGCAGTTCCTTCACCAGAGAACCAGTTTAAACACATCTTGGATAAGGGTGTGTGAAGCAGCTTTATATCCGGCAGGAGTTGTATCAGTGCGGCTTGGCTGTTGACGCCCCTTATAATGCCTTGTGTTGATAACTGAGAGTAATATAACACCTCTGCTCAGTTGCCTCGCCCCCACAGGTGATCACAGCTGCGGTAATCTTGGTGATATCAGGTGATCAACACACCTGGCTGCCTTCCAAGATGCCACAATCCGCACCATAAGTGTTGGCGTTGTTGTGGGGTGCCGACTTGGCAACAGGAGAGGCGGAGGCAGCTTCTTCTCCATTTCATATTAATGTAATACCAGCCTGGATATATATATATATATATATATATATATATATATATATATATATATATATATATATATATATATATATATATATATATATATGCGGAAAATCCACAGAGAGATGAGAAAGGGAGTGAACGTTTCGACCGATCAAATCCGTTGTCAACACCAGACTGGGGGTCTGAATGTGACCACCTGGTATGCTGTTCTCTTTTGAATTCAGGCGACCAGCCTATGTTCATCCTGTACCGCAGACCATTCCCCCTGCCAGGTTTGGATGGTATCTTCCTAGAGCGTCTGGGCCTCCAACTTTGGGCAGACAGACATTCTCTCGTACCGGAATCTATACCTATAAGGTCACTGCTGCTCCATAATGGTTGGAGAGAATGAACGGAGCTTCAGTCAGACGAATCTTCAAAGAGAGATATCACTTGCGAACACTTTACACTAAAGTATACACTCACTTAAAACTTAAGGCTTACTTTACCAGTCCTGTATTACGTGAGGAGAATTACAGAAAGCACAGTGGGTGATATCTTATCTTGAGGTTATCTTGAGATGATTTCGAGGCTTAGCGTCCCCGCGGCCCGGTCCTCGACCAGGCCTCCTCTTTGTTGCTACAACCCCCCCCCCCCCAGGAAGCAGCCCGTAGCAGCTGTCTAACTCCCAGGTACCTATTTACTGCTAGGTGAACATTGGCATCAGGGTGAAAGAAACGTTTTGCCCATTTGTCTCCGCCTCCACCGGGGATCGAACCCGGAACCTCAGGACTACGAATCCGAAACGCTGTCCACCCAGCTGTCAGGCGCATAGCATGAAGTTCTGAGTCATAACAGGTGCCCCAAAGGGAGGAGAGGATAGGTGAAGACTAGGTGAATGGTGGCGGCTAGGAGGGTCGGGGCTAGGTTGTAAGGATAACATAAATAATGGTTATGGGATTACTCGTGGTTAATGAGAGAATGGTTGTGGGTGGGGGGTGGGGGGGGGCATTCACACCCTCTTAGAGAACAACGTCACACCATGTAGAAGATAACACTGAAAATCGTCCCTCCCCCCCCCCCCTTCCCTCGCCTAAACAAAGATAGCGAGTTCATCCCCTGGACGTAAGTTCGAGCCCTCATCACGGCCCTTGTGGATTTCTTCATTTGATAGTGATTTGTCTTAATTTATATCGAGTCTGTGTCTGTCTGTCTCGCGCTCTCCCATTTCAGACTTGAAATGAGTCATTGGGTTTTCACAATAGGAGCCAATTCGATGGAAAGAATATATGGGGGGGGGGGGGTCGACCCCGACCCCCCTGATGACACTCCCAATACAGTTGCAATTCATCATTGAAAGCTGCGGGTTATCTTGAGGTTATCTTGAGATGATTTCGGGGCTTTTAGTGTCCCCGCGGCCCGGTCCTCGACCAGGCCTCCACCCCCAGGAAGCAGCCCGTGACAGCTGACTAACACCCAGGTACCTATTTTACTGCTAGATAACAAGGGCATAGGGTGAAAGAAACTCTGCCCATTGTTTCTCGCCGGCGCCCTGGATCGAACCCAGGACCACAGGATTACAAGTCCAGCGTGCTGTCCGCTCGGCCGACCGGCTCCCTAACCTCAAACCTCAGACAATCACTTTCTTGTATAGATATATTGAAGATATATTGATTATCAAGACAAAGTGTATATTGAACACGGTGTAATAAATGTCGCCGGTGTCTCAGATTGTGTAGATTTCAAGAGAATGTTTTTATGTGTGGAATATTTGAGTTACTGTCGGAGTGGAGGAGCGGTGCGCAGTGAAGCGTAGCGCGGAGATAAGCAGTGACACGTGTTGTCTAGCCGGCGGGGTGTCCCCGTGTGTGGAGGCTGGCTGGATGAGGTGGCCTCCAGGTATGGTCTGTCTCAGGATCATGTCTCCTATCTCTCTGTGTCTGCCTCTCTCTCTCTCTCTCTCTCTCTCTCTCTCTCTCTCTCTCTCTCTCTCTCTCTCTCTCTCTCTCTCTCTCTCTCTCTCTCTCTCTCTCTCTCTCTCATAGGTGAAGGTATGTCCTCTCTCTGTCTCTGTCTGTCTGTCTGTCTGTCTGTCTCTCTCTCTCTCTCTCTCTCTCTCTCTCTCTCTCTCTCTCTCTCTCTCTCTCTCTCTCTCTCTATCTCTATCTCTTTTCTGCTTGTCATAGGTTTATTTGCCAGTCATGCAGATGGATATCCCGTCTGTTTGTCTCGGTATATCAGAGGACGTCCAATCTCCCCCCCCCCCCGACCCCTCCACACCTCCCCCCTCTCTCCCTGGACCAGTAGTGTACCCAACGGTCATGTTTGCTCATTATCGTGTTGGCTGCTCTATAATGACCTGCTGTTGTTCTTAGTGGGATCAGGTGAGATCTGCGAGATTCTCGTCCACGCGAACCTTTCGTTTTGGAACGAGAGCTGTTAAGGTCAGGGTCACGAGGAAAAGTGAAACTACCTTTGTGTGTGTGTGTGTGTGTGTGTGTGTGTGTGTGTGTGTGTGTGTGTGTGTGTGTGTGTGTGTGTGTGTGTGTGTGTGTGTGTGTGTGTGTATGTGTATACTCACCTAGTTGTACTCACCTATTTGTGCTTGCAGGGGTTGAGCTTTGGCTCTTTGGTCCCTCCTCTCAACTGTCAATCAACTGGTGTACAGATTCCTGAGCCTACTGGGCTCTATCATATCTACATTTGAAACTGTGTATGGAGTCAGCCTCCACCACATCACTGCCTAGTGCATTCCATCCGTTAACTACTGTGTGTGTGTGTGTGTGTGTGTGTGTGTGTGTGTGTGTGTGTGTGTGTGTGTGTGTGTGTGTGTGTGTGTGTGTGTGTGTGTGATCTTGGAGGGCCTTTTATGGGGGGTCGCGCCTGGTGGTGACTACCTAGCAGAAACCTCTGCATCCTTCACCGTGGTGTTCAGTCATTAAACATTTGCGTAAAGCTGGAGTGTGAGTACATTTTGTGGGTTGGTAAAGTACTCGTGTTTAAGCGTGCAGTTACCAGTATGCAAAGTAAATGTTAAGTCGCATACGGGCATATATCAAGCTGTTCTCAAGGTAGAATGATTCGGATGCCCGGCCAGCCGCTCTGGTTATCTAGGGCGGCTGGCCCTAGATAACCTGGGCCGTTTACCTAGGGCTGGCCCTGGCCCTAGGTAAATATCTAAGGTTATCTAGATATTTACCTTGATATCTGTGCTCGTCTGAAAACATATTACAGCTCTGATAATAGTCAGCTTACAAACTGGCAAGAGCATCTTTGTCTTAAACCCAGAATAATCTTAAGTTATAGCTTTATTGTATCATAAATCGTTGGTTTAAAATATAAAAGACTATGCTTAACTCATTTTCTTTGAAATGGTCTGAAGAATTTGGTTTTCTGTAAAAGAAATTCTAGGGGATACGCAAATAGTTTTCGAATTTCATATTTTACATGTTTGAGAATAATGCACTATTAACATAACCAAACTTAACGAAACATAACTTAATATAACCTTTCACCGAATATGTGTAGGGGGGTCAATATTGAGTCCGACCCCATCTTAATAGAATAAATAAGACCAACTCCGACCAGGCTATGCCCGTCCCGTACCACAGACCATTCACCCTGCAAATTTGGGTGAGGTTAGTCTCAATAAGAGGAAATTAAGGGAAGTTTCTTTCCTAGAAGCTGTAGATTTTCCTCGAATTCCTCCGACGCCGGGCAGGAACCGAGGACGCAGCGGGCATTCCCCCTCTGGATCGCCACTCTGAGGCGCTGGAAGAAAAAACTTGCTGCTCTAGGGTCTCTTGTAGCTTCAATGAGCCTGGAACCAAGATCCTTAAGAAACCTCCTTGCACTCTCTTCCCGTGGACCAAGGGTCTAGGATCCTATTGGAACGACGTTGTACCGGTGATCTATTTCCCTGTACTTGGCTGACTTGTCTCTTTCTCTGTGTGTGTCGCTGCGGCTCCTGCTTAGCCGACAGAGAGGTTGATGTAAGTGGCTGCCAAGGTGGATACGCAAGCATAGTCCACATATATATTAATATATGCAGGGGGAATGACATCTTGTTGTGGCTGCCAGGGTGGATACGCAAGGGACGTCTACGAAAGTTGTAGGGACCCTCGACCTCGAAGAAGACGATATGTAGCATCCCACACATGGAGTTTTGTGGGGCACCCACGTATACTCACATATTGTCTTCTCCTACCACCCCCTATATTTTGTGTATTTTGTCAATTTATTTTATTTAAAACTTTATTACACAAAAAGGGTTACAACATTGGTTACATGCAGGGTACAAGGCTACTTGTCACAGGTTGTAGAGCACCTCCAACTCCTCAGATGACGGGCAGGAACCATGGATGCAGTGAGCATTTCCTCTCTGGATCGCCACATTAAGGCGCTGAAAGAGGAAACTGGCGGCACTAGGATCTCAAGTTGTTTCAATTAGCTTAGAACCCATCTCCTTAAAAAAAAAAAACTAACATTACTTTTACCCCAGGCACCAAGTGTCTCTGAGGCAATGGGGACAAAATTGTACCGGTGATCAAGATCTCTGTATTTACATGACTTGGCCGCTTCCCGATGAGTGGCAGCACCGCCTGCCTGTGATATATATATATATATATATATATATATATATATATATATATATATATATATATATATATATATATGTGTGTGACTTCATTCACATGACAAGAGAGTGCGTCTTGGGTGAGACTTTGTGGTATCATGAACAGGGATCGCGGCGCCCGAGGGTAGAGAAGCAAGTTACTCATTAATCTAATGACTCTCCCGCAGCCATAGCACAAAAACTGGGAGAGAAACATCAGCCTCAAGTACCTGACTTCATCCCATTAGCAACAGCCTCGTAAATCACGACATATAACATCATTGGCGCGGGGATCAGATCCTCCATTTAGCGGGTTGTACCTTCCCGAGTTGTACCCTAGGGAGCCGGTCGGCCGAGCGGACAGCACGCTGAGCTTGTGATCCTGTGGTCCTGGGTTCGATCCCGGCCGCCGGCGATAAGCAATGGGCAGAGTTTCTTTCACCCTATGCCCCTGTTACCTAGCAGTAAAATAGGTACCTGGGTGTTAGTCAGCTGTCACGGGCTGCTTCCTGGGGGTGGACGCCTGGTCGAGGACCGGGCCGCGGGGACACTAAAGCCCCGAAATCATCTCAAGATAACCTCAAGATAACCTCCAACTCGCCTGCCCGGGCGCTTGAATTTAAACAAAAATGTGTATGCCGATTCCTGCAATGTTTTTTCCTATATACACGCAACAGGGAATCGTTCCAGTCTAAGGGTTTTATATATCGTCAGGAGCTGCCTCGTATGAGGCCAGTGAGCTTTCTGAAGTTTAAATTATTGTGTTCTTTTGTTCTTATACTAGGCTACTACCTCTTTAACATATTTATTGACCGCGGGCAAGAGAGAGCACCGCTGTTCGTAGGTAATGGTGAGTAGTTAGGGTGAAGCATAGAGCTGCCAGAGCCACAATTATAGAGCACTGTGTGTGTGAGGATCTTCAAGCCTTCTTGTAACAATTTTAAGAAATGATGCCAGAACGAAGGAGGAGATTTTTAAAGAGGTGATTAGACACTAGTCCCTACAGGAACCAGTCTTAGGACTGCCACCCCTATACCACAATCCTCATACCCACACCTATACCACAACCCTCATACCCACACCTATACCACAACCCTCATACCCACACCTATACCACAACCCTCATACCCACACCTATACCACAACCCTCATACCCACACCTATACCACAACCCTCATACCCACACCTATACCACAACCCTCATACCCACACCTACCACATCCCCCATACCCACATCTACCACAACACCCATACCCACACGTATACCACAACCCCCATACCCACACCTATACCACAACCCATACCCACATCTACCACAACCCCCATACCCACACCTACCACAACCCCCATACCCACACCTACCACAACCCTCATTCCCACACCTACCACAACCCCCATACCCACACCTACCACAACCCTCATACCCACACCTACCACAACCCCCATACCCACACCTACCACAACCCCCATACACACACCTACCACAACCCCCATACACACACCTACCACAACCCCCATACACACACCTACCACAACCCCCATACCCATACCTATCACAACACCCATACCCACACCTACCACAACCCTCATACTCACACCTACCACAACCACCATACCCACACCTACCACAACCCTCATACTCACACCTACCACAACCACCATACCCACACCTACCACAACCACCATACCCACACCTACCACAACCCATACCCACACCACAACCCCATATCCACACCTACGACAACCCATACCCGCACCACAACCCCCATACCCAGACCTACCACAACCCCCATACCTACCACAACACCCATACCCACACCTACCACAACCCCCATACCTACCACAACCCATACCCACATCACAACCCCCATACCCACACCACAACCCACATACCCACACCACAACCCCCATACCCACACCACAACCCCCATACCCACACCACAACACCCATACCCACACCTACCACAACCCCCATACCCACACCACAACCCCCATACCCACACCACAACCCCCATACCCACACCACAACCCCCATACCCACACCACAACCCCCATACCCACACCACAACCCCCATACCCACACCACAACCCCCATACCCACACCACAACCCCCATACCCACACCACAACACCCATACCCACACCACAACCCCCATACCCACACCACAACACCCATACCCACACCACAACCCCCATACCCACACCACAACCCCCATACCCACACCACAACACCCATACCCACACCTACCACAACCCCCATACCCACACCACAACCCCCATACCCACACCACAACCCCCATACCCACACCTCAACCCCCATACCCACACCACAACCCCCATACCCACACCACAACACCCATACCCACACCACAACCCCCATACCCACACCACAACACCCATACCCACACCACAACCCCCATACCCACACCACATACCCGCAAATATAACAATAAGCGGGAGAGATTGGGGTGAAGCGACTGCAAGCAAGCAAGCAATCAAGCAAACAAGCAAGCAAGCAAGCAAACAAGTAAACAAGCAAACAAGCAAGCAAGCAAGTAAGCAAGCAGCGAGAAGTGAGAGTGATAATTAAGGCAGAGAGTGGTCCAGTGTAGTGATAATAGCAGAGGTGGCCTCTCCCTACGTCACCCTGAAGGATCACTCCGCCTCTGATGGATAGCGCGCTGCCTCTTGTTCTCAAGATATAACTGCATTTTTATGCCCACGATATAATAACGGGTACTACCACTCATATATATATATATATATATATATATATATATATATATATATATATATATATATATATATATATATATATAACCGAAAAAGTGAGATTAATAATTCTAACACGAATTTTCTCAATATTTCTTATGTTTTTTTTACTGTCGATGGTAATTGAAAAAAGTTGCTTGAATCGATAATTGCAAACGACATTCGTTTTCATCTTGAAGAACGTAAATTAATAAATGATTCACAACATGGGTTTACAACTGGTTTTTGTAAATCTGATTGCAACGGAAAACAACAAACAACATAAGAATTGTTCCAGCCGCGCTCCTGTGCCAGGTAAGTCCACTACGGGCTCACCATAGCCCGTGCTACTGGGAACTTTTTGTTCCCAGTAGCTGAATCTTAAACAACAACAACAGAAGAATTTGTCCTTGAGAATGTGAGGAGACACCTTATGAAACGCATCACTCGCCGTCAGACCCAAATAATAAGTAAAAATGAACTTTGGAGACTTAATTTTTCAACTTCCTGCTTCAGTGAAGAAAAACATAAGAAATATCGAGAAGATTCGTGCCAGAATTATAAATCTAAAACTTTCTGTCGTTTTCAACGAAATATATATAGAAGGCGTAGCACTCCTTCTGAAGATGTATTAATATACGAAAGTACTTAAGGAAATTCCTGTTTCAATTTTCCTCCGTGGTCTGACACTCACATTTTTAATCACGTGTTTATTTGCGTGATTTACACACATAGAAGGAGTAGTTAGCATCCAATGACCAGTTCTATAGCCTCTCCGGCCCTCTAATGGTGTATGACAAGTTTGGCTCAACAGCCTCTTAGTCATCCGGTTTTAAAAAAAAATATTAAAATTATAATTATTCCGAAATAATACTGTTGTGTGTTTTACAGATTAAATTAGTTTGTGGCGGATATGTTAGGGTGGACAAGATTATGAAGCGGCCAGCTTGGACGATGTTGTAAGCTTATAATGTTGATGTTTCTCCCATTTAAGCTAGTAGCGCTGATGTTCCTGCCCACTTAAGTAATTATTTAGCAGTCATTATCTTGCACTTAGTGTGGTAATTGACTATGCGTGGAGGTGCTTATGGTCGTGGCCACTAAAGACAATTATTAAAAATGTACCTTTCTTGGTTTCAGGTAAGTGTAGTGAGCGGGTCGGCCACCACACCACGCGTCTGGGTCTTCGTGGTGAGTAGCTACCCATAGTGATGAGTCGCTAGCCATAGTGATGAATCTCAAGTTATAGTGATGAATCTCAAGCCACAATGATGAGTGTGGTGCGAGGGAGCACGCTTGGTGACGTTGATTTAGTGAGTAGCAGCCGTGATGGGTGACAGCTTTGCCATGGTGAAGGGCATAGTTGGGTGGTTATGGCGTGTTAGTGTTTTAAATACAGGTATATGGTGATTATGGTGGGCTGACTGGTGGTAGGGAGGTCACCCCCTCCCCCTAACCTCATTGATAGTGATGACTGGAGGGGTTTTGACTATGAGGGTCATGACGGGAAGGGTGAAGATGGTGATGTGGTTTCATCATCATCTGAGTCTGGCTTCACCTTTCTCCTTCTGTCACTGTCTTAATCATATGCAGGTTACTCATGCCTTACTCATCAGGGTCTGGTTCTCACCTTTCATTCATTTACTTTCTCGTCAGCGCCAGTTATACTCTCTCTCTTAGTCGGCTGGTCGTATGGTCGCTACGACCCTCCATAGGGCATGTATCACCACCACCACCCTTCACAGGGCATGTATCACCACCACCACCCTCCATAGGGCATGTATCACCACCACCACCCTTCACAGGGCATGTATCACCACCACCACCCTTCACAGGGCATGTATCACCACCACCACCCTCCATAGGGCATGTATCACCACCACCACCCTCCATAGGGCATGTATCACCACCACCACCCTCCATAGGGCATGTATCACCACCACCACCCTCCATAGGGCATGTATCACCACCACCACCCTCCACAGGGCATGTATCACCACCACCACCCTTCACAGGGCATGTATCACCACCACCACCCTTCACAGGGCATGTATCACCACCACCACCCTTCACAGGGCATGTATCACCACCACCACCCTTCACAGGGCATGTATCACCACCACCACCCTCCATAGGGCATGTATCACCACCACCACCCTCCATAGGGCATGTATCACCACCACCACCCTCCACAGAGCATGTATCACCACCACCACCCTCCACAGAGCATGTATCACCACCACCACCCTCCACAGGGCATATATCACCACCACCACCCTCCACAGGTCATATATCACCACCACCACCCTCCACAGGTCATGTATCACCACCACCACCCTTCACAGGGCATGTATAACCACCACCACCCTCCATAGGGCATGTATAACCACCACCACCCTCCATAGGGCATGTATCACCACCACCACCCTCCACAGGGCATGTATCACCACCACCACCCTCCATAGGGCATGTATAACCACCACCACCCTCCATAGGGCATGTATCACCACCACCACCCTCCACAGGGCATGTATCACCACCACCACCCTTCACAGGGCATGTATCACCACCACCACCCTTCACAGGGCATGTATCACCACCACCACCCTCCATAGGGCATGTATCACCACCACCACCCTCCATAGGGCATGTATAACCACCACCACCCTCCATAGGGCATGTATCACCACCACCACCCTCCACAGGGCATGTATCACCACCGCCACCCTTCACAGGGCATGTATCACCACCACCACCCTCCATAGGGCATGTATCACCACCACCACCCTCCATAGGGCATGTATCACCACCACCACCCTTCACAGGGCATGTATCACCACCACCACCCTCCACAGGTCATGTATCACCACCACCACCCTTCACAGGGCATGTATCACCACCACCACCCTCCATAGGGCATGTATCACCACCACCACCCTTCACAGGGCATGTATCACCACCACCACCCTCCACAGAGCATGTATCACCACCACCACCCTCCACAGAGCATGTATCACCACCACCACCCTCCACAGAGCATGTATCACCACCACCACCCTCCACAGGGCATATATCACCACCACCACCCTCCACAGGTCATATATCACCACCACCACCCTCCACAGGTCATGTATCACCACCACCACCCTCCACAGGGCATGTATCACCACCACCACCCTCCACAGGTCATGTATCACCACCACCACCCTTCACAGGGCATGTATCACCACCACCACCCTCCATAGGGCATGTATCACCACCACCACCCTCCACAGGGCATGTATCACCACCGCCACCCTTCACAGGGCATGTATCACCACCACCACCCTCCATAGGGCATGTATCACCACCACCACCCTCCACAGGGCATGTATCACCACCGCCACCCTTCACAGGGCATGTATCACCACCACCACCCTCCACAGGGCATGTATCACCACCGCCACCCTTCACAGGGCATGTATCACCACCACCACTTCTCACCCATACATCACTAACCTCAGCTGCTCTCGCCTTATCACTACCACATGAATAAATTGTGACAGGGTGGAAAGCTCTTGACAGAGCCTGGGGTCGAGGGCCACCTGAACCTCACCCTCAACCCCCCCCCCCCCCCAGGAGAAATCACCAATTAAGGTGTTTGATATCCTGTTTTACGTTCCTGCATTTTGGAAGGGATTAACCAATCAGCCGTCCTGTGAGCGAAGTGGTAAATCCTATAGTGTAGGATTGGCTATTCCTTCGCATGGACAAAAACCAGTTCTCCATCCTGAGATTGGAAGAGATGAAGCCCAATCGTCCTAGGTAAGGTTAATAGCCTAATTAATCATAGTTTTTTAGGGAGCGGGGTTACCTCCCTACCTTTCCTTGGGTTACAAGAGGGAGATTTGTCAGAGACCGCCTTATATGGGGAAGACGGCCATCACCATCACGAGGGGATGGTGTCATCCTCCATACCAGGAGGTGGAGGGATGGTGTCATCCTCCATACCAGGAGGTGAAGGGATAGTGTCATCCTCCATCCCAGGAGGTGGAGGGATGGTGTCATCCTCCATACCAGGAGGTGGAGGGATGGTGTCATCCTCCATACCAGGAGGTGGAGGGATGGTGTCATCCTCCATACCAGGAGGTGAAGGGATAGTGTCATCCTCCATCCCAGGAGATGGAGGGATGGTGTCATCCTCCATCCCAGGAGGTGGAGGGATGGTGTCATCCTCCATCCCAGGAGGTGGAGGGATGGTGTCATCCTCCATACCAGGAGGTGAAGGGATGGTGTCATCCTCCATCCCAGGAGGTGGAGGGATGGTGTCATCCTCCATCCCAGGAGGTGGAGGGATGGTGTCAGCCTCCATACCAGGAGGTGAAGGGATAGTGTCATCCTCCATCCCAGGAGGTGGAGGGATGGTGTCATCCTCCATCCCAGGAGGTGGAGGGATAATGTCATCACCCATCTCAGGAGGTGGAGGGATGGTGTCATCACCCATCCCAGGAGGTGGAGGGATGGTGTCATCACCATCTCAGGAGGTGGAGGGATAATGTCATCACCCATGCATCATCATCCTACCATCAGCTCCGAGGATGAAACATCCCCAGGGCCTCTATTCATCAATCAATTAAGAATTTACTCAACCATTTACGAAACCTGTACATCTTTTCTCAATCATGGTGGCTTTGTTTACATTTATTTACAAATTTCACAGACTCGGAAGTCAGTCATCAACACCTGACAGCCTCAAGCGTGCCGTCAATCACCAATATAAACACCTGACTGACATTTTCCACCACACTAAGAGCCTAAGCGCTTCCGCTGGCCCAGTGCTGCCAACCTTGCGGGAGTGGTTTCTCGCACCGCTATCGTGCCTTCAGCCGCTCTCGATGATTGGATAATGGGTCGAAGGGGCCAAACAGCCAATCATTACACGCCGTACGTCAGTCTAGCCTTATCCATTGGTTACAGTCACGGTTAGGAGATTAATACTTGGCAATTCAAGGGTTCGCCTCTGGCGGTGATGGGTTCAAAACTAGTTCGAGGTTAATTTAGAGTTCAGAGTTTGTTGTGTGCGTGTTCACCATGGATAGTATGGTGCACGGGTGTTCCCATCACCATTAATACCCCCTCATCCATCACCATCAATCATCAATTGAGTTTAGAACGCGAGGTATTGGATGAGAGGTCGGTTTGGGCAGGTCTCACATATTGTATGAAATGTATAATACAGCCAGTGAAGAGTAGACCGGCCATAGGTACAGCAACATTGCATGGACATTAGTGTTCATATTGTATCAAGTTCCCAGAGGAATTGCCGGCTCAGTTGTGGTGTAATGGATATGTGGACCTGCGGGACGCTGCAAGCAACAGACGTTTAGATCAAGATGTCACCAAATAAGCCTGGTCCCATGAAGAATCTTTCAGAACCATCTCCCCCTTGTCTCAGCATCCATCTCCCCATGTCACAGCATCCATCTCCCCCATGTCCCAGCATCCATCTCCCCCATGTCCCAGCATCCATCTCCCCCATGCCCCCAGCATCCATCTCCCCCATGTTTCAGCATCCATGTCCCAGCATCCATCTTCCCCATGACCCAGCATCCATCTCCCCCATATTTCAGCATCCATGTCCCAGAATCCATCTCCCCCATGTCCCAGCAACCATCTCCCCCATGTATCAGCATCCATCTCCCCCATGTCCCAGCATCCATCTCCCCCATGTTTCAGCATCCATGTCCCAGCATCCATCTCCCTCATGTTCCAGCATCCATCTCCCCCATGTCCCAGCATCCATCTCCCTCATGTTCCAGCATCCATCTCCCCCATGTCCCAGCATCCATCTCCCCCATGACCCAGCATCCCTACAGAACCAATCAAAACTGGTCGTTGGCCTCCAACGACCTATAAAGGTGTTTTGTGATAACCTACCTGACCACTCCCACCTTCGCTCACAGATATAATGTTTAGCTCGAGAACGTTACTTCGCAGGCGTCGGTGGACGAAGTATTCTGGCAGCGGCCGATGAGGTGACTCCCGGAGAGGGAGAGAGAGATACCTATCTCAGCTAGCATTGAAATCACCCAAGCTGGTGGACGCGTCCGCGGTCAAGCCACGAACGCGTCCTCGGTCAAGCCTACAGACGCGTCCGCGGTCAAGCCCACGAACGCCCTCTCTCTCTGACGATAAATTACCATATTTAAAGCACAATTAGTAAATTACAAAGCACAAGACTGTTTCATGAAGATGATGATGATGGAGGTGGAATATGTTGGTAGTGGGGGATAAAGAGCGGTGATACGGAAGCTGTTGGGACTGCAATGACGAAGATGGTGACCCAGTCTGAGGGTGAGTCAGTAGGCCAGGGATGGTGAACAGCCTAGTGTGTCACCCCTGATTCATCCTCCCATCCCTCTCCATCCCTTCCCCAGCATCCCACGATCTGATCTTCCCCAGCATCCCAGCGTGTCTGATCGCAGACTCCACAGGGACGGGGCACCGGTGGCCTCATAGTGATATGCAAATTAGGTCTCGACACGTTTATAGATAAATCCGAGTTATTCAGCGCGCAAGTTTTTTTTTTCCTCCCGAGGCCCGAAGTGACGCAGATGGCTCTCCGTGGGATGCTGGCCAACATCTCCGTGGGATGCTGGCCAACATCTCCGTGGGATGCTGGCCAACATCTCCGTGGGATGCTGGCCAACATCTCCGAGGGATGCTGGCCAACATCTCCGAGGGATGCTGGCCAACATCTCCGAGGGATGCTGGCCAACATCTCCGAGGGATGCTGGCCAACATCTCCGAGGGATGCTGGCCAACATCTCCGAGGGATGCTGGCCAACATCTCCGAGGGATGCTGGCCAACATCTCCGAGGGATGCTGGCCAACATCTCCGAGGGATGCTGGCCAACATCTCCGAGGGATGCTGGCCAACATCTCCAATGAGAGGAACGTGTCTTTGTGAATTTTAATTGATAGGGATGATACGATCTTCATTGCATCTGTTGGAATGTAGGCTGGAATATGTGCAGATTGTATGGTTGTATGGCGTGTATATATGTGTGTATTGTGAGTCATAGTGTGTTGTATACTCAGGCTGGTATGCTAATCTGTGTCTAGACGATGTTGAGATATGCTGGAGAGTGAAAGTCGACTAGACTGGCAGTGGAGGTGGTTCAGTAATTACCAGTGGAAGTCCATGCCAAGTGGTTGGGGCAGTGGAGAAGCTAATACACAGCTAAATTAATATTATAATTGCCTTCTGCCTTTGACAAAGACTAGTTACAGCCGCGCTCCTGTGCCAGGTAAGTCCACTACGGGCTCACCATAGCCCGTGCTACTTGGAACATTTTGTCCCCAGTAGCTGAATCTTAAACAACAACACCACCACCATCTGACAAAAAGCAAATATGATGTTGAATGTCACCTGCGGGTCACATTATCTTAGTGTATATGTAAATCTGGGTACATATAAATCACATTGAAATTCTTATCTGTAAATGGCCATGCTCTATATACAATTTTGAGTTCTAGAAAGCCCTGTGTGTTTTTATAAAGGGCGGCCATTATTAGCGGCGGAAGAATACCTAACCGCATGACCGCTTTCTCTTTGAAACTGTTCCTCCGCCCTTCAAAGAGGTAATTGCCTTCCCCCTGACGTTTAAATGTAATTATTGTAGACTCGCTATAAACTGTCTGTAGATGGAGCTTGAATTATTCTTTCGACTGATACCATATATATTGCGGTAGATTAAATATCTACGGAGAAGTGGGCAAAAAGTAGAATAGGAGAACTACGGGCGGTTGAATAGTAATTGAACAGACTAGGGGACAGTAACTCGTTCTAGAAACCATCTTGAGGTTATCTTGAGATGATTTCAGGGCTTTAGTGTCCCCGCGGCCCGGTCCTCGACCAGGCCTCCACCCCCAGGAAGCAGCCCGTGACAGCTAGCTAATACCCAGGTACCTATTTACTGCTACCATAGCTGCAAACACTCTGTTTTATTTTACTAAAATATA
This sequence comes from Procambarus clarkii, assembly GCF_040958095.1. NCBI lineage: Eukaryota > Metazoa > Arthropoda > Malacostraca > Decapoda > Cambaridae > Procambarus > Procambarus clarkii. The sequence continues at coordinate 8,957,347 of NC_091235.1, forward strand.
AGCATTTAGAATGGAAAACATTCCATTATAAATCACCACCACTGGATCACCAGATGGACTTTCTGGTGGTCCATCACTACATATTGGTACTTTCTGGTGGTCCATCACTACATATTGGTACTTTCTGGTGGTCCATCACTACATATTGGTACTTTCTGGTGGTCCATCACTACATATTGGTACTTTCTGGTGGTCCATCACTACATATTGGTACTTTCTGGTGGTCCATCACTGCATATTGGTACTTTCTGGTGGTCCATCACTACATATTGGTACTTTCTGGTGGTCCATCACTACATATTGGTACTTTCTGGTGGCCCATCACTACATATTGGTACTTTCTGGTGGTCCATCACTACATATTGGTACTTTCTGGTGGTCCATCACTACATATTGGTACTTTCTGGTGGTCCATCACTACATATTGGTACGAAAACAGCTATTGTTTTCAGTTTCACTAAATAATTTGACAGCCCTTATGAACGAAGCCTTAAGACGAGGCTTGACCTCGTCTTAGTTAAGTGTGTGTGTGTGTGTGTGTGTGTGTGTGTGTGTGTGTGTGTGTGTGTGTGTGTGTGTGTGTGTGTGTGTGTGTGTACTCATAGAGTTGTACTTTCAGGAATTAGCTCGATTCCTAACCTACATATTGGTATATATATAAACCAGCAAGCATTCAGCTATACCAATCATCCCTCGGCCCCTTCCAATCACCCCTCGCCTCCTCCTCCCCTACCAATCACCACCTCCCAGCCCCCTGTGGGTCCCTCCCAGCTACCTGTGGCCCCCTCCCAGCTACCTGTGGCCCCTCCCAGCTACCTGTGGCCCCTCCCAGGTACCACTAGCCCCCTCCCAGCTACCTATGGCCCTTCCCAGCTACCTGTGGCCCCCTCCCAGCTACCTGTGGCCCCCTCCCAGCTACCTGTGGCCCCTCCCAGCTACCTGTGGCCCCTCCCAGGTACCTCTAGCCCCCTCCCAGCTACCTATGGCCCTTCCCAGCTACCTGTGGCCCCCTTCCAGCTACCTGTGGCCCCCTCCCAGCTACCCGTGGCCCCCTCCCAGCTACCTGTGGCCCCTCCCAGCTACCTGTGGCCCCTCCCAGGTACCTCTATCCCCCTCCCAGCTACCTATGGCCCTTCCCAGCTACCTGTGGCCCCCTCCCAGCTACCTATGGCCCCTCCCAGCTACCTGTTTCCCCTCCCAGGTACCTCTAGCCCCCTCCCAGCTACCTGTGGCCCCCTCCCAGCTACCTGTGGCCCCTCCCAGGTACCTCTAGCCCCCTCCCAGCTACCTGTGGCCCCCTCCCAGCTACCTGTGGCCCCTCCCAGGTACCTCTAGCCCCCTCCCAGCTACCTGTGGCCCCCTCCCAGCTACCTGTGGCCCCTCCCAGGTACCTCTAGCCCCCTCCCAGCTACCTGTGGCCCCCTCCCAGCTACCTGTGGCCCCCTCCCAGCTACCTGTGGCCCCTCCCAGGTACCTCTAGCCCCCTCTCAGCCCCCTGTGGCCCCTCCCAGCTACCTGTTTCCCCTCCCAGGTACCTCTAGCCCCCTCCCAGCTACCTGTGGCCCCCTCCCAGCTACCTGTGGCCCCTCCCAGGTACCTCTAGCCCCCTCCCAGCTACCTGTGGCCCCCTCCCAGCTACCTGTGGCCCCCTTCCAGCTACCTGTGGCCCCTCCCAGGTACCTCTAGCCCCCTCCCAGCTACCTGTGGCCCCCTCCCAGCTACCTGTGGCCCCCTCCCAGCTACCTGTGGCCCCTCCCAGGTACCTCTAGCCCCCTCCCAGCCCCCTGTGGCCCCTCCCAGCTACCTGTTTCCCCTCCCAGGTACCTCTAGCCCCCTCCCAGCTACCTGTGGCCCCCTCCCAGCTACCTGTGGCCCCTCCCAGGTACCTCTAGCCCCCTCCCAGCTACCTGTGGCCCCCTCCCAGCTACCTGTGGCCCCCTTCCAGCTACCTGTGGCCCCTCCCAGGTACCTCTAGCCCCCTCCCAGGTACCTGTGGCCCCCTCCAAGCTACCTGTGGCCCCTCCCAGGTACCTCTAGCCCCCTCCCAGGTACCTGTGGCCCCCTCCCAGCTACCTGTGGCCCCTCCCAGGTACCTCTAGCCCCCTCCCAGCTACCTGTGGCCCCCTCCCAGCTACCTGTGGCCCCTCCCAGGTACCTCTAGCCCCCTCCCAGCCCCCTGTGGCCCCTCCCAGCTACCTGTTTCCCCTCCCAGGTACCTCTAGCCCCCTCCCAGCTACCTGTGGCCCCCTCCCAGCTACCTGTGGCCCCTCCCAGGTACCTCTAGCCCCCTCCCAGCTACCTGTGGCCCCCTCCCAGCTACCTGTGGCCCCTCCCAGGTACCTCTAGCCCCCTCCCAGGTACCTGTGGCCCCCTCCCAGCTACCTGTGGCCCCCTCCCAGCTACCTGTGGCCCCTCCCAGGTACCTCTAGCCTCCTCCCAGCTACCTGTGGCCCCCTCCCAGCTACCTGTGGCCCCCTCCCAGCTACCTGTGGCCCCTCCCAGGTACTTCCAGCCCCCTCCCAGCCCCCTGTGGCCCCTCCCAGCTACCTGTGGCCCCTCCCAGGTACCTCTAGCCCCCTGTGGCCCCCTCCCATCATTCATCCATTAGTCTCACCCACAGTCACGCCACCCTGGGTGTAGTGGCAAGTCATCTCTACAATGTTAGCTCCTGACACTCTCAGCCGTCTCCACCTCTCCTCCGTGGCCATCTTTCACTAACACAAGAATTGCAGTGACTCTCTTAAAGCTGTTGACACAATGGTGGCGTGTGTGTTGGGTACCTTACCTTGAGAGGGTTTCGGGGCTTAGCGTCCCCGCGGCCCGGTCCTCGACCAGGCCTCCAGGCTGGTCGAGTTGGTCGAGACGCCCAGGCTAGGGCTTGATTCAAGAGAAAATCAAAACTAATGTTGATGGGTACTCAGAGGTGTGTGCATATATATATATATATATATATATATATATATATATATATATATATATATATATATATATATATATATATATATATGTCGTACCTAATAGCCAGAACGCACTTCTCAGCCTACTATTCAAGGCCCGATTTGCCTAATAAGCCAAGTTTTCATGAATTAATGTTTTTTCGTCTACCTAACCTACCTAACCTAACCTAACCTAGCTTTTTTTGGCTACCTAACCTAACCTTACCTATAAATATAGGTTAGGTTAGGTTAGGTAGGGTTGGTTAGGTTCGGTCATATATCTTCGTTAATTTTAACTCCAATAAAAAAAAATTGACCTCATACATAGAGAAAAGGGTTGCTTTATCATTTCATAAGAAAAAAATTATAGTAAATATATTAATTCAGGAAAACTTGGCTTATTAGGCAAATCGGGCCTTGAATAGTAGGCTGAAAAGTGAGTTCTGGCTACTAGGTACGACATATATATATATATATATATATATATATATATATATATATATATATACATACATATATATATATATATATATATATATATATATATATATATATATATATATATATATATATATATATATATATATATATATATATATGTACCTAATAGCCAGAACGCACTTCTCGGCCTAATATGCAAGGCCCGATTTGCCTAATAAGCCAAGTTTTCATGAATTAATTGTTTTTCGACTACTTAACCTACCTAACCTAACCTAACCTTTTCGGCTACCTAACCTAACCTAACCTATAAAGATAGGTTAGGTTAGGTAGGGTTGGTTAGGTTCGGTCATATATCTACGTTAATTTTAACTCCAATAAAAAAAAATGACCTCATACATAATGAAATGGGTAGCTTTATCATTTCATAAGAAAAAAAAATTGAGGAAATATATTAACTCAGGAAAACTTGGCTTATTAGGCAAGTCAGGCCTTGCATATTAGTCCAAAAAGTGCGTTCTGGCTACTAGGTACGACATATATATATATATATATATATATATATATATATATATATATATATATATATATATATATATATATATATATATATATATATATATATATATATGTCGTACCTAGTAGCCAGAACGCACTTCTCAGCCTACTATGCAAGGCCCAATTTGCCTAATAAGCCAAGTTTTCATGAATTAATTGTTTTTCGACTACCTAACCTACCTAACCTAACCTAACCTAACTTTTTCGGCTACCTAACCTAACCTAACCTGTAAAGATAGGTTAGGTTAGGTTAGGTAGGGTTGGTTAGGTTCGGTCATATATCTACGTTAATTTTAACTCCAATAAAAAACAATTGACCTCATACATAATGAAATGGGTAGCTTTATCATTTCATAAGAAAAAAATTAGAGAAAATATGTTAATTCAGGAAAACTTGGCTTATTAGGCAAATCGGGCCTTGCATAGTAGGCTGAGAAGTGCGTTCTGGCTACTAGGTACGACATATATATATATATATATATATATATATACACATATACACATAATATACCCATTCACTGCTGGGCGAACAGAGACGTACAATTAACGATTGGCTCCCAGTCAATCCTCCCCGGCCAGGATACGAACCCAGGCCAAAGCGCTCGCTAAGCGAGTGTTTTACCATTGCGCCACGGGGTCGGTATCACTGAATCTGATTAATAAATTCAATATTAATGGTAATTTTACATTTTTGTTAAATTTCTCTTCCATTTATCTTTGAACATAATATTTTCAGCTGGCTTGTCTTGGGTGTTTCAAGTGGTTTTGTAAGTGAATAAAGACATCGGTAATTATCAAGAAGTGACGCATAATTAATTGCAGTTGTTATCAAGAGTAGGCTTCGTAGTACCTTATTTTCTTCCCCAAGCAGCAGGGACGATTATGTCAGTAAATTCTACACTGTAGAAGTGAGGATAGTGACAGCTGATTTAACACCAGTCAATGGTCTTATTTAATTAGGCTTTTGTGTACTTAACGTTCAGATGTACACTTTTGTGTACATCTGAGTGTACTCACCTAATTGTTCTTGCCGGGGGGGTTGAGCTCTGGTTCTTTGGTCCCGCCTCTCAACTGTCAATCAACTGATGTACAGGTTCCTGAGCCTACTGGGCTCTTATCAAATGTTTGTACACTAGTGTTTGTACACTAGTGTTTGTACACTAGTGTTTGTACACTAGTGTTTGTACACTAGTGTTTGTACACTAGTGTTTGTACACTAGTGTTTGTACACTAGTGTTTGTACACTAGTGTTTGTACACGGACATGGGAATAGACGCTAGTTTTGTTGTTTTCCGTGTTGTACATGTTATATGTTAAGGATATATTATATGAAAGGGGGGGGGCCTGACAGCTGAGTAGACGGCGCTCGGGATTCGTAGTCCTGAGATTCTTGGTTCAATCCCCGGTTGAGGCGGCAGAGTTTCTCTCACCCCTGATGTGCCTGTTCACCTAGCAGTAAATAGGTACCTGGGAGTTAGACAGCTGCTACGGGCTGCTTCCTGGGGGAGTGTAACAAAAAAGGAGGCCTGATCGAGGACCGGGCCGCGGGGACGCTAAGCCCCGAAATCATATCAAGATAGGCTAATTATTAACGTTACAAATGGGTGAAATGGGTGAAGATCGAAATCGTTATTAATTTGTATTTGTATTCATTATTTTAACGGTATTTTAATCGTATTAACTCTTAGTGAGTATGGAAGATGAGATGTAATTCTCTTGTGAAATTGTGTATATATAGAAGTGTTATGACGTAAGCTGTGCTTTCCCGGTCGGCCGAGTGGGCAGCACGCTGGACTTGTGATCCTGTGGTCCTGGGTTCGATCCCAGGCGCCGACGGGAAACAATGGGCAGAGTTTCTTTCACCATATGGCCCTGTTACCTAGCAGTAAAATAGGTACCTGGGTGTTAGTCAGCTGTCACGGGCTGATTCCTGGGGGTGGAGGCCTGGTCGAGGACCGGGCCGCGGGGACACTAAAGCCCCGAAATCATCTCAAGATAACCTCAAGATAACCTTCCCGCGCTTTTTGTATGGTGGCGCGCCTCGCTAGTCTTCAGGAGAGGCCTGTCTGTGCCTCGTAGTACAGGCCTCTACCACTTACTGCTAGGTGAACAGAGGCATTAGGTGAAAGGAAACGTGGCGAAGCCATTTTCAAACAATTTTCAAGCAAGTATCAAACATCATTGCATCAGTGCCCGGATTATCTGGTCGTTAATTCGATTAGCAATATTGTTAGTACTGGGATCAATGGTTAAGGGGTGGCCATATCCTCCCTCTTCTTCCTTCCCTTCCTTCCCATACTCCCAGTTAACCCCCTCCCTCCCTTTTCCCTTCCTTAATTCCCCCCTTTGCCACTAACTACAATACCGGCGTTAAAGGGGTAATTAGGACCTCGTCTTGCTCCCTCCATTTTTACGGGCTCACCATAGCCCGTGCTACATGGACACTTCGTCCTGAGTAGCTAAATCTTTAACAACAACAATCCCTCCATTTGTGTTTCTTGATGACCAGCAGGTCACAAGGGCCTCCTGGCCTTGACACCGGGGTCACGGGTCGCTGGGTCAGGTGATCGATGGGCAGACTGGTCTCATCTCCAGGGGAAGTAGAGGAGCTTGTACAAACCCACAAGGGCCGTGACGAGGATTCGAACCTACGTCCGGGAGCATCCCAGACGCTGCCTTAATCGACTGAGCTACGACATGGGTCAAAAGAGTTTGTGGGCAACTGAAGAGCCGTCGACGGGAAGAAGGAAGCCAGGTAGAAGTGGGTTGGTTCTTGTATTTAAGCTTTGAGAAGAGGAGCTTACTGTCGCTTAGGGAGTTGGAATTTCTTTAGCGACTATAGCCAGGACTTGTGGCACGATGCCTGTACATGCGAGACGAAGCGGAAGATTCAGTAAATATTCCTTCGCACTGTTCCCACAACCTTGGCCGACATGAATGAAGCGGTTTTGGGGGGGAAGATTAGCTGGGCTGATGGGTTGATTATACAGTAGCTGCCGGTTGATGACCACAGCCCTGGAAGGCATTCGCGTTGGCAGTGTTTGGTAGTGGAGTCAGGTCGGGCGGGACCTGGAAGCAGGAGTCATAAATATATTCTTGGTGGGAGGAGGAGGAGGAGGAGGAGAGAGTGTGTGTGTCCAACACGGTGTAGGTGTGTGCTCTGGCACACTCCACACCCCAGGACTCTCTTAAGATTTGTAACCTCTGTTTACCTCGTAATTTACACTAGTTCTTTGATAATAGTCTAGCTCTCTAGACTATCTCGGTTCGTAAGGACCATAAAATATGTGGGGAAATCTGGCTCCAGTATAATACTAAGAAAATGTATAATTATGGGAATGTAAAATAATGATAAATTCTAAGATAGCTCGAAGGACCAGAATGAGTAATAAAATAAGAAAATCAGTGGCTTATAGATCTATGATTATATGAATAAATTCTATTAATTAAGCATAAAGTACCTGGTAATTTTATAGCTCATTGATGTTGTTGTTTTAAGATTCGCTACGTGGAACAAAGAGTAACCAAGTAGCACGGGCTATGGTGAGCCCGAGGCTCATTGAAGGGTTGTGTTTGTTTAGTATAGTGAATTCTGCAGTCGTGCGTCTGGTTTCTGGGAGGCTCTGAAAGTTGTCTTTGGTCGTGGTAAGTGCATCATCAGGATTTTTTTTCAGTTAAGGATCTTGCCTGACACACGACTATGACGTGGTGGTGTTGAATGTTGCCCCACACACACCTCGACACCAGGAGCCAGATTCACGAAGCAGTTACGCAAGCACTTACGAACCTGTACATCTTTTCTCAATCTTTGGCGGCTTTGTTTCCAATTATTAAACAGTTAATGAGCTGCGAAGCACCAGGAGGCTGTTTATAACAATAACAACAGTTGATTGGCAAGTTTTCATGTTTGTAAACTGTTTAATAAATGTAACCAAAGCTGTCAAAGATCGAGGAAAGATGTACACGTTCGTAAGTGCTTGCGTAACTGCTTCGTGAATTTGGCCCCCTGGACCATTATTAAATCGATTGTCTATGAATCCACGTTTTCTATGAATCAGTCGCTTAGGTTAGGGAGGTTGCTTGGGTGCTCTCGTTTCTCCTTAGCTTAGCAAGTTGGATATTTCACTGAGTGGCAACACGTCCAGGAAACGTGCTGTGACGTGTGCAACCAAACTGTTTCTTCGGGTCCTTAACATGCAAGAGAAAGTGTTATAACAATAGTTTGATAAATCTAAAAGCTCTTTTAAAAAGGCTCTGTTAAGAAACTAAAACCTCTAGGATAGGAGTATCTAGTTGATAGAAGGAGAAGGGACGACGACGTTTCGGTCCGTCCTGGACCATTCTCAAGTCGATTGTGAGAATGGTCCCGGACGGACCGAAACGTCGTCGTCCCTTCACCTTCTAGTGTGTGGTCTGGTCAACATTCTTCAGCCACGTTATTGTGACTCATCGCCTGCATAGTTGATACCCTGGAAACACAAACCGAAACTGTCTCTATTTTCCGCTTGTTACAACTTGTAATAAAGTTGTTACATCTTGTCTTAACGTGTTTATGACGTATTAGAACGTTGTTACAACTTGTTATATTGGTTGTTATAACTGGTTAGGAGGTGTTAAAACTTGTTCGAACGTTGTACCAACGTCGTAGTTTCGGTGTGTGTTTGGTGGGTAGCGCTCCTGTCAAGTTTCTTGACAGGAACTCTATGTAGAAACTAAAAAAAAGCATAGTTCCTTAAACTTGGCATTACAGAGAAGTGTTTGCAATGGGGGAATAGTGACAGTAACAGGTCCTCCTGTCTACTACAGAGGGAACATTTGAGTGTTAATAAATTGCTGGCTTCGAAGACGTCTTGGAGGGTCCACCACCGTCTACCCCGTCTCTCCACCCACTTCCCCGTCCCAGCTTCCTTTAACCCCCTCCTCACCCGTCTCTCCGAAGGCTGCGTCCATTACCTACCCCCTGTCCATTACCCCCAGAGACGGGGCCATGGTCCAGGTATTGGCCCCCCATACTAGCGCCCCCGGAGTGAGAGAAGAGGAGGTCAGGGCCCCCAGTAACAGTATTTTAGGCCTGGGCATTAGTTCAAGCGACGGTAAACTCTCTGTATACACAGACAGGTAGAATACACCTCTCTATGTATATCACACTTGTATGAATACAACGAGCCGCTATGCATGGCAGCAGGGAAAAAGGAGAAATCCCCTCCTCCATTTTAAACTTAGACCCAAATATCACAGGAAAAAGGTTAGCATGTATAACCAAACTCAGTTACGGGCTCACCATAGCCCGTGCTACATGGACACTTCGTCCTGAGTAGCTAAATCTTTAACAACAACAACAACATGCATGGCAAACATTTGTTTTATTTAGTTGATTTTCAATCAGGCCGTAGCTGAATATGTACTCAGTGCTCACCGGCACATATATACATTTTCACCTTCCCTACATAGACAGGGAAAGACGTGTAGTATGGTACATAGTAAATTATTGAACCACTGAAGTTCACTGTTTTTACAATGCTGACCAGCATCCATACAAACTGTCTGCTTTACGTTCATAGGGGTTTTAATCATGGCCGATCTCCTCTAACATTGTAATTTATAACTGAAGTCATTTTTCCTAAATTTATGTCTTGTATAAGGATGAACTTGTGATGATTCGTACACGTTTTGAGCCCCGCTCCTGTGCCAGGTAAGTCCATCACGGGCTCACCATAGCCCGTGCTACTTGCCCCGCTCCTGTGCCAGGTAAGTCCATCACGGGCTCACCATAGCCCGTGCTACTTGGAACTTTTAGTTCCCAGTAGCTGAATCTTAAACAACAACGATGAATCGTACCGGTGAGGGGGCAGGCAGCCTGGGTGTCTAGGGCACAACGTCGCACTTGAGAGCCAGGCTAGCGGAGGCACTTGGTGTATAAGTCTGAATGGCACCTTGTATAGAAAATAAGTCTTTCTCAGAGAGTTTGGGTGAAGCCCAGAGGCCCTGGCAGTGTTGTGTTCTGTGTTGTTCTTGTGTTCTGAACGGCTGCGTGTGTTATTCACCAGGCTAGTCTGATCCTGGTGCGCCATGGTTCGTATCCCATGCTGTTTCTGCCCAATCGGGACGAGAATGTTCTGTCGAAGATTCTCGAAGATTCACGAAGCAGTTACGCAAGCACTTACGAACGTGTACATCTTTCCTCAATCTTTGACGGCTTTGGTTACATTTATTAAACAGTTTACAAGCATGAAAACTTCCCAATCAACTGTTGTTATTGTTATAAACAGCCTCCTGGTGCTTCGGCGCTCATTAACTGTTTAATAATTGTAAACAAAGCCGCCAAAGATTGAGAAAAGATGTACAGGTTCGCAAGTGCTTTCGTAACTGCTTCGTGAATCTGGCCCTATCACATGCTTCTCTTCGCCCCCGCTGAATCTATAACAACAACAATAACACCACCACTGTACAGGTACACAGGTACCTCTTCGACAACCACCACCACCGCAGCTAGTCTATATATATATATAGCCCTCGGCCCTCAAATGACTACGGGCTCACCATAGCCCGTGCTACTTGGAACGTTTTGTCCCCAGTAGCTGAATCTTAAACAACAACAACCCCAAATGAGATGCTCTAGTTGTAGGTTTCACTCTTAAGATAGAACGTCGCTTTTTGGTCGTATGCGTTGCAAAAGGCCAGAAATTGTCGTACTGAAAAATGGAAGCGGCTGGCTCCCGTTTTCTGTTTTGGGTCCTCTGGTAGGTTAGGAGAGAACACTTTACATTGACCGTTTACTTGGGAAACCTTAAGAGGACGAGCGGCGAGGGATTATAGAGGCAGTGATGGTTATATTGTGAAGAGTTATAGAGCCAGTGATGGTTATATTGTGAAGGGTTATAGAGCCAGTGATGGTTATATTGTGAAGGGTTATAGAGGCAGGGATGGATATATTGTGAAGGGTTATAGAGGCAGGGATGGATATATTGTGAAGGGTTATAGAGCCAGTGATGGTTATATTGTGAAGGGTTATAGAGGCAGGGATGGTTATATTGTGAAGGGTTATAGAGGCAGGGATGGATATATTGTGAAGGGTTATAGAGGCAGGGATGGTTATATTGTGAAGGGTTATAGAGGCAGGGATGGTTATATTGTGAAGGGTTATAGAGACAGTGATGGTTATATTGTAAAAGGTTATAGAGGCAGGGATGGTTATATTGTGAAGGGTTATAGAGGCAGTGATGGTTATATTGTAAAAGGTTATAGAGGCAGGGATGGTTATATTGTGAAGGGTTATAGAGGCAGGGATGGTTATATTGTGAAGGGTTATAGAGGCAGTGATGGTTATATTGTGAAGGGTTATAGAGGCAGGGATGGTTATATTGTGAAGGGTTATAGAGGCAGGGATGGTTATATTGTAAAAGGTTATAGAGGCAGGGATGGTTATATTGTGAAGGGTTATAGAGGCAGGGATGGTTATATTGTGAAGGGTTATAGAGGCAGGGATGGTTATATTGTGAAGGGTTATAGAGGCAGGGATGGTTATATTGTAAAGAGTTATAGAGGCAGGGATGGTTATATTGTGAAGGGTTATAGAGGCAGGGATGGTTATATTGTAAAGAGTTATAGAGGCAGGGATGGTTATATTGTGAAGGGTTATAGAGGCAGGGATGGTTATATTGTAAAGAGTTATAGAGGCAGGGATGGTTATATTGTGAAGGGTTATAGAGGCAGGGATGGTTATATTGTGAAGGGTTATAGAGGCAGGGATGGTTATATTGTAAAGGGTTATAGAGACAGGGATGGTTATATTGTAAAGAGTTATAGAGGCAGGGATGGTTATATTGTGAAGGGTTATAGAGGCAGGGATGGTTATATTGTAAAGAGTTATAGAGGCAGGGATGGTTATATTGTAAAGGGTTATAGAGGCAGGGATGGTTATATTGTGAAGGGTTATAGAGACAGGGATGGTTATAGTGTGAAGGGTTATAGAGGCAGGAATGATTATAGTATTTAAATAATGAACATTGTATGAAAATGTTTGAAAGTCGAATAAATATGTTATGCAAATCGAATGAATATCAGGTGAATGAGACGAGCTGGAGGCGGCATTAGCAGCCCGTCACTTGAGCGGCAACCTCCTATCCTTGGCAGACGTAAGTGAACTCCCTCTTGCGAGGTGAGTGACCTTAAGTGGTGAGACGCACCTTAAGCACCTTAGCCTCCAATGGCCACTTGCTTGACCTTGCGCTCCGTGGCCCGGACGATGTTGTTTTAGATTCAGCCGCTCGAGACGTAAGTTCTGAGCAGCACGGGCTATGGTGAGCCCGTAGTGGACTTACCTGGCACAGGAGCGGGGGCAAGTAGCACGGGTTATGGTGAGCCCGTAGTGGACTTACCTGGCACAGGAGCGGGGGCAAGTAGCCCGGGCTATGGTGAGCCCGTAGTGGACTTACCTGGCACAGGAGCGGGGCAAGTAGCACGGGCTATGGTGAGCCCGTAGTGGACTTACCTGGCACAGGAGCGGGGCAAGTAGCACGGCTATGGTGAGCCCGTAGTGGACTTACCTGGCACAGGAGCGGGGCAAGTAGCACGGGATAATGGGAGCCCGTAGTGGACTTACCTGGCACAGGAGCGGGGCAAGTAGCACGGGCTATGGTGAGCCCGTAGTGGACTTACCTGGCACAGGAGCGGGGCAAGTAGCACGGGCTATGGTGAGCCCGTAGTGGACTTACCTGGCACAGGAGCGGGGCAAGTAGCACGGGCTATGGTGAGCCCGTAGTGGACTTACCTGGCACAGGAGCGGGGCAAGTAGCACGGGCTATGGTGAGCCCGTAGTGGACTTACCTGGCACAGGAGCGGGGCAAGTAGCACGGGCTATGGTGAGCCCGTAGTGGACTTACCTGGCACAGGAGCGGGGCAAGTAGCACGGGCTATGGTGAGCCCGTAGTGGACTTACCTGGCATAGGAGCGGGGCAAGTAGCACGGGCTATGGTGAGCCCGTAGTGGACTTACCTGGCACAGGAGCGGGGCAAGTAACACGGGCTATGGTGAGCCCGTAGTGGACTTACCTGGCACAGGAGCGGGGCAAGTAGCACGGCTATGGTGAGCCCGTAGTGGACTTACCTGGCACAGGAGCGGGGCAAGTAGCACGGGATAATGGGAGCCCGTAGTGGACTTACCTGGCACAGGAGCGGGGGCAAGTAGCACGGGCTATGGTAAGCCCGTAGTGGACTTACCTGGCACAGGAGCGGGGCAAGTAGCACGGGCTATGGTGAGCCTGTAGTGGACTTACCTGGCACAGGAGCGATGCAAGTAGCACGGGCTATGGTGAGCCCGTAGTGGACTTACCTGGCACAGGAGCGGGGCAAGTAGCACGGGATATGGGGAGCCCGTAGTGGACTTACCTGGCACAGGAGCGGGGCAAGTAGCACGGGCTATGGTGAGCCCGTAGTGGACTTACCTGGCACAGGAGCGGGCCAAGTAGCACGGGCTATGGTGAGCCCGTAGTGGACTTCCCTGGCACAGGAGCGGGGGCAAGTAGCACGGGCTATGGTGAGCCCGTAGTGGACTTACCTGGCACAGGAGCGGGGGCAAGTAGCACGGGCTATGGTGAGCCCGTAGTGGACTTACCTGGCACAGGAGCGGAGGCAAGTAGCACGGGCTATGGTGAGCCCGTAGTGGACTTACCTGGCACAGGAGCGGGGCAAGTAGCACGGGATATGGGGAGCCCGTAGTGGACTTACCTGGCACAGGAGCGGGGGCAAGTAGCACGGGCTATGGTGAGCCTGTAGTGGACTTACCTGGCACAGGAGCGGGGGCAAGTAGCACGGGCTATGGTGAGCCCGTAGTGGACTTACCTGGCACAGGAGCGGGACAAGTAGCACGGGCTATGGTGAGCCTGTAGTGGACTTACCTGGCACAGGAGCGGGGCAAGTAGCACGGGCTATGGTGAGCCCGTAGTGGACTTACCTGGCACAGGAGCGGGGGAAGTAGCACGGGCTATGGTGAGCCCGTAGTGGACTTACCTGGCACAGGAGCGGGGGCAAGTAGCACGGGCTATGGTGAGCCCGTAGTGGACTTACCTGGCACAGGAGCGGGGCAAGTAGCACCGGATATGGGGAGCCCGTAGTGGACTTACCTGGCACAGGAGCGGGGCAAGTAGCACGGGCTATGGTGAGCCCGTAGTGGACTTACCTGGCACAGGAGCGGGGGCAAGTAGCACGGGCTATGGTGAGCCCGTGGTGGACTTACCTGGCACAGGAGAGGGGCAAGTAGCACGGGAAATGGTGAGCCCGTAGTGGACTTACCTGGCACAGGAGCGGGGGCAAGTAGCACGGGCTATGGTGAGCCTGTAGTGGACTTACCTGGCACAAGAGCGGGGCAAGTAGCACGGGCTATAGTGAGCCCGTAGTGGACTTACCTGGCACAGGAGCGGGGCAAGTAGCACGGGCTATGGTGAGCCCGTAGTGGACTTACCTGGCACAGGAGCGGGGGAAGTAGCACGGGCTATGGTGAGCCCGTAGTGGACTTACCTGGCACAGGAGCGGGGGCAAGTAGCACGGGCTATGGTGAGCCCGTAGTGGACTTACCTGGCACAGGAGCGGGGGCACGTAGCACGGGCTATGGTGAGCCCGTAGTGGACTTACCTGGCACAGGAGCGGGGCAAGTAGCACAGGCTATGGTGAGCCCGTAGTGGACTTACCTGGCACAGGAGCGGGGCAAGTAGCACGGGCTATGGTGAGCCCGTAGTGAACTTACCTGGCACAGGAGCGGGGGCAAGTAGCACGGGCTATGGTGAGCCCGTAGTGGACTTACCTGGCACAGGAGCGGGGCAAGTAGCACAGGCTATGGTGAGCCCGTAGTGGACTTACCTGGCACAGGAGCGGGGGCAAGTAGCACGGGCTATGGTGAGCCCGTAGTGGACTTACCTGGCACAGGAGCGGGGGCAAGTAGCACGGGCTATGGTGAGCCCGTAGTGGACTTACCTGGCACAGGAGCGGGGCAAGTAGCACGGACTATGGTGAGCCCGTAGTGGACTTACCTGGCACAGGAGCGGGGCAAGTAGCACGGACTATGGTGAGCCCGTAGTGTACTTACCTGGCACAGGAGCGGGGCAAGTAGCACGGACTATGGTGAGCCCGTAGTGGACTTACCTGGCACAGGAGCGGGGCAAGTAGCACGGACTATGGTGAGCCCGTAGTGGACTTACCTGGCACAGGAGCGGGGCAAGTAGCACGGGCTATGGTGAGCCGTAGTGGACTTACCTGGCACAGGAGCGGGGCAAGTAGCACGGACTATGGTGAGCCCGTAGTGGACTTACCTGGCACAGGAGCGGGGCAAGTAGCACGGACTATGGTGAGCCCGTAGTGGACTTACCTGGCACAGGAGCGGGGCAAGTAGCACAGGCTATGGTGAGCCCGTAGTGGACTTACCTGGCACAGGAGAGGGGCAAGTAGCACGGGCTATGGTGAGCCCGTAGTGGACTTACCTGGAACAGGAGCGGGGCAAGTAGCACGGGCTATGGTGAGCCCGTAGTGGACTTACCTGGCACAGGAGCGGGGCTGTGGGTCATGGCATGTGAGTCCGCCGCTTTATAGCATTCGTGTATGTGGTGATAGTACACGGACGCCGCGAGAGAGAGACAGGCAAGGTGACAGCAACTGCTGCTCTGAATGATCATTGACAGTCAGCGGTGTTCCTTTGTGCACTCGTTGTGTTCTTGACACACACTCGTGCTCCCTGTCAAGGGCCTTGACAGGGAGCACGGACAAAATGCCTCGACCAATAGACATTCTTCCTAAACACAACAAGGTTATCATCAGAGATATCGTAGCCGTCAATGGTGAAATAATTGGCGGATACAACGAGCAAAGAAGATTTGACATCGGGGAAACGTTACATGTCAAACGATCTCAACCAGCTCTTAACAGTCAGCCCACACCCGGGTGCACTATACCATCGTCACCGAGGACAAGACACAATATCCACCACACATAATCATTAAGGAAACTACAGAACGCCTCTACGGGTCCACTTGGGGACTGTCAGTCCAAATAATTCAAGGAACCGAACATTCCATTCTCAACTGATCAATCAGAACCCTTCTGATGGGCCGAGTGAGTGATACCCGCTTCGTATTCTGATTATTAACGTGATTGTCACTCTATTAATTATAAGGAACTATAATGATTATGGAAACTGAAATTCAGTGTTGGTCGTCTTGACGTTCGCTTTTTCATTGGAGACTTTCGGCGCCGTGGAGAAGGGACCGACCTGCTGCTTGGGTAACAGCTTCTTCCCCGTATCATCCTACCCTGGCTTTGCGCTTGAGGGCTCCTAAGGGGCGGGTACCCCGGTACCATCGCACACTCTGATCACTGCTCGTTGATGCTGTCTCCAGAGAAATATATTTCAAATCGATAAATATATCTAGCGTAAAAAATGAATCAAATTAAAACAACTTTTGATACAAAAACTTGACTTGAAATATGTACGAAACAGCTAGCGAAATTTTCTTTTTTTCCTGGTCCGGTTAGTCAAGAGATGTTGCGTCGATGTTGCGTCGATGTTGCGTGAGATGTTGCGTCACTCCTCTGCGTTGAGGGATGATGCGTCGAGAGATGTTGCGTTTCTCCGTTGCGTCAAGAGATGTTGCGTCACTCCTCTGCGTCAAGGGATGCTGCGTCCCTCCTCTGCGTCGTGGTTGGTACTTACTTGGTATTCATGAGATATTTTGACTGCAGTGGTCGCTTCTTCACCGTCTTAGCTACAAGGCAGTTCTGTTTATAAGTGATTGTTGTGGTTTAAGCGTTGTAGGTTGTGCTTAGTGAACACTGTCTCTCTGTTCATGTGTGTTGTGTACACACACACACACACACACACACACACACACACACACACACACACACACACACACACACACACACACACACACACACACACACACACACACACACACACACATCCCCAGGAAGTAGCCCAGCCCAACCTGTAAGAATGTGAACATTAAGAGACATCAGAAATGTTTATAGCATAGCAGACCCCCACATTCTCTGAGTTAGGAAAAATGTTATCTGTCAAATATTAATGTTGTTCTCAAATGATTCCCCCATTTTGCACCTCCAAGATAATGCAAGTTGTTAAAGGTTGACAGATGTTAATCTTCCTGTTTGATAAGTTGTTCACTTGAGACAGTTAAGCCAGTCCCAGCTGTGTCTGGGTACACGTGCCAGGATGAACAACCCAGCGGGTTTTCTTCCTATTGGGGAGTGTTGTACATGCTGCTATGGCGGTGTGTCCACTCACAGGATGAGTGGCGCTGCCCAATACTGTCACTATGGCGGTGTGTCCACTCACAGGATGAGTGGCGCTGCCCAATACTGTCACTATGGCGGTGTGTCTACGCACAGGATGAGTGGTGCTGCCCAATACTGTCACTATGGCGGTGTGTTCACTCACAGGATGAGTGGCGCTGCCCAATACTGTCACTATGGCGGTGTGTCCACTCACAGGATGAGTGACGCTGCCCAATACTGTCACTATGGCGGTGTGTCCACTCACAGGATGAGTGGCGCTGCCCAATACTGTCACTATGGCGGTGTGTCCACTCACAGGATGAGTGGTGCTGCCCAATACTGTCACTATGCCGGTGTGTTCACGCACAGGATGAGTGGCGCTGCCCAATACTGTCACTACGGCAGTGTGTCCACTCACAGGATGAGTGGCGCTGCCCAATACTGTCACTATGGCGGTGTGTCCACGCACAGGATGAGTGACGCTGCCCAATACTGTCACTATGGCGGTGTGTTCACTCACAGGATGAGTGGCGCTGCCCAATACTGTCACTAAGGCGGTGTGTTCACTCATAGGATGAGTGGCGCTGCCCAATACTGTCACTATGGCGGTGTGTTCACTCACAGGATGAGTGGCGCTGCCCAATACTGTCACTATGGCGGTGTGTCCACTCACAGGATGAGTGGCGCTGCCCAATACTGTCACTATGGCGGTGTGTTCACTCACAGGATGAGTGGCGCTGCCCAATACTGTCACTATGGCGGTGTGTCCACTCACAGGATGAGTGACGCTGCCCAATACTGTCACTATGGCGGTGTGTTCACTCACAGGATGAGTGACGCTGCCCAATACTGTCACTATGGCGGTGTGTTCACTCACAGGATGAGTGGCGCTGCCCAATACTGTCACTATGGCGGTGTGTCCACTCACAGGATGAGTGGCGCTGCCCAATACTGTCACTATGGCGGTGTGTCCACTCACAGGATGAGTGGCGCTGCCCAATACTGTCACTATGGCGGTGTGTCCACTCACAGGATGAGTGGCGCTGCCCAATACTGTCACTATGGCGGTGTGTTCACTCACAGGATGAGTGGCGCTGCCCAATACTGTCACTATGGCGGTGTGTCCACTCACAGGATGAGTGACGCTGCCCAATACTGTCACTATGGCGGTGTGTCCACTCACAGGATGAGTGGCGCTGCCCAATACTGTCACTATGACGGTGTGTCCACTCACAGGATGAGTGGCGCTGCCCAATACTGTCACTATGGCGGTGTGTCCACTCACAGGATGAGTGGCGCTGCCCAATACTGTCACTATGACGGTGTGTTCACTCACAGGATGAGTGGCGCTGCCCAATACTGTCACTATGGCGGTGTGTCCACTCACAGGATGAGTGGCGCTGCCCAATACTGTCACTATGGCGGTGTGTCCACTCACAGGATGAGTGGCGCTGCCCAATACTGTCACTATGGCGGTGTGTCCACTCACAGGATGAGTGACGCTGCCCAATACTGTCACTATGGCGGTGTGTCCACTCACAGGATGAGTGGCGCTGCCCAATACTGTCACTATGGCGGTGTGTCCACTCACAGGATGAGTGGCGCTGCCCAATACTGTCACTATGGCGGTGTGTCCACTCACAGGATGAGTGGCGCTGCCCAATACTGTCACTATGGCGGTGTGTCCACTCACAGGATGAGTGACGCTGCCCAATACTGTCACTATGGCGGTGTGTCCACTCACAGGATGAGTGACGCTGCCCAATACTGTCACTATGGCGGTGTGTCCACTCACAGGATGAGTGGCGCTGCCCAATACTGTCACTATGGCGGTGTGTCCACTCACAGGATGAGTGGCGCTGCCCAATACTGTCACTATGGCGGTGTGTTCACTCACAGGATGAGTGGCGCTGCCCAATACTGTCACTATGGCGGTGTGTCCACTCACAGGATGAGTGGTGCTGCCCAATACTGTCACTATGGCGGTGTGTCCGCTCACAGGATGAGTGACGCTGCCCAATACTGTCACTATGGCGGTGTGTCCACTCACAGGATGAGTGGCGCTGCCCAATACTGTCACTATGGCGGTGTGTCCACTCACAGGATGAGTGGCGCTGCCCAATACTGTCACTATGGCGGTGTGTCCACTCACAGGATGAGTGACGCTGCCCAATACTGTCACTATGGCGGTGTGTCCACTCACAGGATGAGTGACGCTGCCCAATACTGTCACTATGGTGGTGTGTCCACTCACAGGATGAGTGGCGCTGCCCAATACTGTCACTATGGCGGTGTGTCCACTCACAGGATGAGTGGCGCTGCCCAATACTGTCACTATGGCGGTGTGTCCACTCACAGGATGAGTGACGCTGCCCAATACTGTCACTATGGCGGTGTGTCCACTCACAGGATGAGTGGCGCTGCCCAATACTGTCACTATGGCGGTGTGTCCACTCACAGGATGAGTGGCGCTGCCCAATACTGTCACTATGGCGGTGTGTCCACTCACAGGATGAGTGGCGCTGCCCAATACTGTCACTATGGCGGTGTGTCCACTCACAGGATGAGTGGCGCTGCCCAATACTGTCACTATGGCGGTGTGTCCACTCACAGGATGAGTGATGCTGCCCAATACTGTCACTATGGCGGTGTGTCCACTCACAGGATGAGTGATGCTGCCCAATACTGTCACTATGGCGGTGTGTCCACTCACAGGATGAGTGGCGCTGCCCAATACTGTCACTATGGCGGTGTGTCCACTCACAGGATGAGTGGCGCTGCCCAATACTGTCACTATGGCGGTGTGTCCACTCACAGGATGAGTGGCGCTGCCCAATACTGTCACTATGGCGGTGTGTCCACTCACAGGATGAGTGGCGCTGCCCAATACTGTCACTATGGCGGTGTGTCCACTCACAGGATGAGTGGCGCTGCCCAATACTGTCACTATGGCGGTGTGTCCACTCACAGGATGAGTGATGCTGCCCAATACTGTCACTATGGCGGTGTGTCCACTCACAGGATGAGTGATGCTGCCCAATACTGTCACTATGGCGGTGTGTCCACTCACAGGATGAGTGGCGCTGCCCAATACTGTCACTATGGCGGTGTGTCCACTCACAGGATGAGTGGCGCTGCCCAATACTGTCACTATGGCGGTGTGTCCACTCACAGGATGAGTGGCGCTGCCCAATACTGTCACTATGGCGGTGTGTTCACTCACAGGATGAGTGGCGCTGCCCAATACTGTCACTATGGCGGTGTGTCTACTCACAGGATGAGTGGCGCTGCCCAATACTGTCACTATGGCGGTGTGTCCACTCACAGGATGAGTGGCGCTGCCCAATACTGTCACTATGGCGGTGTGTCCACTCACAGGATGAGTGGCGCTGCCCAATACTGTCACTATGGCGGTGTGTCCACTCACAGGATGAGTGGCGCTGCCCAATACTGTCACTATGGCGGTGTGTCCACTCACAGGATGAGTGACGCTGCCCAATACTGTCACTATGGCGGTGTGTCCACTCACAGGATGAGTGGTGCTGCCCAATACTGTCACTATGGCGGTGTGTCCACTCACAGGATGAGTGATGCTGCCCAATACTGTCACTATGGCGGTGTGTCCACTCACAGGATGAGTGACGCTGCCCAATACTGTCACTATGGCGGTGTGTCCACTCACAGGATGAGTGGCGCTGCCCAATACTGTCACTATGGCGGTGTGTCCACTCACAGGATGAGTGGCGCTGCCCAATACTGTCACTATGGCGGTGTGTCCACTCACAGGATGAGTGACGCTGCCCAATACTGTCACTATGGCGGTGTGTCCACTCACAGGATGAGTGGCGCTGCCCAATACTGTCACTATGGCGGGGTGTCCACTCACAGGATGAGTGGCGCTGCCCAATACTGTCACTATGGCGGTGTGTCCACTCACAGGATGAGTGACGCTGCCCAATACTGTCACTATGGCGGTGTGTCCACTCACAGGATGAGTGACGCTGCCCAATACTGTCACTATGGCGGTGTGTTCACTCACAGGATGAGAGACGCTGCCCAATACTGTCACTATGGCGGTGTGTCCACTCACAGGATGAGTGGCGCTGCCCAATACTGTCACTATGGCGGTGTGTTCACTCACAGGATGAGAGACGCTGCCCAATACTGTCACTATGGCGGTGTGTCCACTCACAGGATGAGTGGCGCTGCCCAATACTGTCACTATGGCGGTGTGTTCACTCACAGGATGAGTGGCGCTGCCCAATACTGTCACTATGGCGGTGTGTTCACTCACAGGATGAGTGACGCTGCCCAATACTGTCACTATGGCGGTGTGTCCACTCACAGGATGAGTGGCGCTGCCCAATACTGTCACTATGGCGGTGTGTTCACTCACAGGATGAGTGGCGCTGCCCAATACTGTCACTATGGCGGTGTGTTCACTCACAGGATGAGTGGCGCTGCCCAATACTGTCACTATGGTGGTGTGTCCACTCACAGGATGAGTGGCGCTACCCAATACTGTCACTATGGCGGTGTGTCCACTCACAGGATGAGTGACGCTGCCCAATACTGTCACTATGGCGGTGTGTCCACTCACAGGATGAGTGGCGCTGCCCAATACTGTCACTATGGCGGTGTGTTCACTCACAGGATGAGTGGCGCTGCCCAATACTGTCACTATGGCGGTGTGTCCACTCACAGGATGAGTGACGCTGCCCAATACTGTCTCTATGGCGGTGTGTCCACTCACAGGATGAGTGACGCTGCCCAATACTGTCTCTATGGCGGTGTGTCCACTCACAGGATGAGTGACGCTGCCCAATACTGTCTCTATGGCGGTGTGTCCACTCACAGGATGAGTGACGCTGCCCAATACTGTCACTATGGCGGTGTCTTCACTCACAGGATGAGTGGCGCTGCCAAATAAACTCGCCCCTCGGGGCAAAACTTAATAAAACAAACAAAAAACTTAAAGGCCAAAAATCGTCGTACCAGAAAATGGAAGCAGCTCGCGAAATTGACATACTGTCCCGTTTTCTGTTTTAGGTCCTCTGGTAGGTTAGGATAAGTGCACTTTAGTACGACGGTTTCTTGACGTTGGAAAACCTTAGGAGGACGGGATGAATTATGATATTTCGTAAAAATCTTTCGTATATCTACAAACATTTCGTAAAAGCTCATTTATTACTGAACTCCTTCACACTCAGCGTGACGAAGAGGTCCAGTGAGTTCCAGTAATGAGGCTGGACTCCACTGGCGGTCTCCAAGGGACTCTGGGAATATGTACAAGATTGTACCGTGTCGTTGTAAGAGGACTTAGAAAAGGTCAGTGTGTAGATGTCTTCCAGAGGGAAAAGGCCACATGATTGATGCTGCCTCATTGATGATTGTCTTATTTCGAACGGTATATGCTATACCGTGCTCGGGGGAGAGTAGAAGAACTCCCAGTATGCTCCAGGTATGCTCCAGGTATGCTCCAGGTATGCTGATAATTATCTTCTTGTTTAAATGACTGAGGAAATCTAGATTTTTGTTTTAATCAACTCATGTCTGTGTCCGGGTCCACATCTCTTGTTCTCCGGGCTACATATCTGTTACCCCGGCCCACACATGCGTCCCAACTGAGCAAGAGGCACATATAGGCCTATATAACACGTCCTGCACGCCACTGCCCTCAACCAGGCAGGCCAGGTCGACGACCGGGCCGCGGGGACGCTAAGCCCCGAAAGCCCCTCACAGTAACCACCAGGAATAACCTATACCGTTAATAGGTTAAGTAATAATTGTAAATAAGAAGCAATAAGATGCTTATCTTAAGATACTAAGAAGGTTAGGTGAGGTCGGTGTTTTCTATGAAGCTTTTCAAGGTAAACTAAAATATTCACAATCAATTAGTATGTCACATATGCACTTATTAAATAAGCCAATATTGACTGTAAGCAAGTGCGAGAACGGGTTGCAGGTTGCCGCTCTCAGCTCAAGTCAGCCGGGCACTGCCGCGCTCTGTGCCGCTCTGTCTCAATACGCCGCACTGCTGCTACTGTTCTGACTTGTAAATGAATGTGTTCAGTAAAAACGGCTGCTGTAACCACAGGATAAGCGGGGAGTAAGGGGGTGGCTGGGTGCTGAAGAGTGTGTGTGTAGGTGGTGTTTCTTGCTTGGTTCAAGGCTCTTGTTGTGTTCTTTTACACCCCCTACTGTTGGCCGCATATGGTCCTGAAGCCAGATTCACGAAGCAGTTACGCAAGCACTTACGAATGTGTACATCTTTCCTCGATCTTTGACGGCTTTGGTTACATTTATTAAACTGTTTACAAGCATGAAAACTTGCCAATCAACTGTTGTTATTGTTATAAACAGCCTCCTGGAGCTTCGGAGCTCATTAACTGTTTAATAATTGTAAACAAAATCGCCAAAGGCTGAGAAAAGATGTACAGGTTCGTAAGTGCTTGCGTAACTGCTTCGTGAATATGGTCCCAGGACCTTCCTCGGGTGGGAACGTTCCTGTTTTGCTTTATTTGGGTTGATCGTTGTCTTGGGATTATTCGAATCCTTGTGGTTAGACAAGCAAAACGTTAGCAATTTAAAAGTGTTCTCTAAGATTCGAATATTGAAATGCGTTAAAAATTATCAGCTCACACCATAACATGTGACACTATGTGACACTATAACATGTGACACCATAACATGTGACACCGTAACATGTGACACCGTAACATGTGACACCGTAACATGTGACACCATAACATGTGACACCATAACATGTGACACCGTAACATGTGACACTATAACATGTGACACTATAACATGTGACACCATAACATGTGACACCATAACATGTGACACCATAACATGTGACACCATAACATGTGATACCATAACATGTGACACCGTAACATGTGACACCATAACATGTGACACCATGACATGTGACACCATAACATGTGACACCATAACATGTGACACCATAACATGTGACACCGTAACATGTGACACCATAACATGTGACACTATAACATGTGACACCATGACATGTGACACCATAACATGGGACAACGTAACATGTGACACCGTAACATGTGACACCATAACATGTGACACCATGACACCATAACATGTGACACCATAACATGTGACACCATGACACCATAACATGTGACACCATAACATGTGACACCGTAACTTGTGACACCATAACATGTGACACTATAACATGTGACACCATAACATGTGACACCATGTGACACCATGACACAAATTCAGTGATAAATACATTTTTTTTACACCTGTGTCTAATTGGCTAGTTTAGAAAAACATGAAACCTGGTAAGGGGCCTGACAGCTAAGTGGACAGCGCTTCAGATTCGTAGTCCTGAGGTTCCGGGTTCGGTCCCGGGTGGAGGTGGAAACAAAATGGGCAGAGTTTCTTTCACCCTGATTCCCCCTGTTACCTAGCAATAAATAGGTACCTGGGAGTTAGACAGCTGCTACGGGCTGCTTCGTGGGGGTGCGTAACAAAATGGAGGCCCGGTTGAGGACCGGGCCGCGGGGACGGTAAGCCCCGAAATCATCTCAAAATAAACTCAAGAAGGCTTATATATCGGGTAACTATTCACGAAGATCGTTACAACAGAACAATGCTTGTGGCAATTAGGTTCGTACCTAATTACTGTCTGTTATTCACACTATACATTTATTTCTACATTCATATTTGTTTCAGCCTATAACAGCCATATACAACAAATTCTGCATAAAACCTATATTCAAATGTTTATTCAGGTAAAGTACATACATACAAGGTGTGATACAAACATTGTTGGATTTATAGATAGAGCTAGTACATACAATGCCTAAAGCCACTATTACGCAAAGCGTTTCGGGCATATCGTCCACAAAATGCTATACCCACTAGCCCCTAGTTTAAGAAGCCAGTGTATACGCATCAGCACACCATAGGTAAAACTGTATATTTACTACAACAACAAAATAGGCGTTATGCTTAAAACATCATAAATAATAGTATGGGTTTCAAATGGTCTTCCAGGATCTTCTATGTCATCTCTCAACAGGTTTTGCTGATCGTCCATATTTGTGTGTGTTCTGGTTGGTCCAGAATATCTATTTTAGCAAAATATGCGTTATGTTTAGAACATCATAAATAAGAGTATGTTACAAATGGTCTTCCAAGATCTTCCCTGTCATCTCTCAACAGGTTTTGCTGATCGTCCATATTTGTGTGAGTATTCTGGTTGGTCCAGAACATCTGTTGTGTCTGACCCAAACCAACCAAACATCACACACAGAATACAGTAATCTATCCACACGACATTCTTCAGGTCCTGTCAAGAGCAAACAGCTGTCTCACCTCCAGACGCAGCTCATCTGTATGCCAAGACCCGCCTGTCTTTGTCATGGAGGCGTCTTAAAGTTGGATTACTTTTAATCTCAGGCGTTTACCTTGCTATAACCCGAGAGATGAATATGATGAGCGGCGGCATCTTGAGACTTGATATACATCCACGGCTCCGGACACTGTGGCCTGTGTCATATACATATGTGTAGCGTGGCGCTGGACATGTGATACATCATGTATATGAATGAGAATATGTCTGGAAGAGACTCCGGGACTCTGGTTTTATTTCGTCATCTTGTCATTGTCGTATCACAATATGGTAATTATATCACGTATATATGAATGAGTTTGGGTAGTTATGAATAGGAGCAGCCGTATATGGACCGATATAAGCCTTCTGAAGTTTATTTTTAAATAAATACATCATCAATACAACACCCAGGAGCGTACAAGGCTGCTCCTGGGTCTCCAATCACGTCTTAATCTTTCCCTGATCAGCAGTCTGATTGTTTCTTTGTTTCATAGTTATTAAAAGTCTTCAGTTCCTGGTGAGATAATCTTGAGGATCTTAACTAAAATCTGAACTACTATATTTAAGCGATGCTTTGAAGTTATAATGTCTGTTACTCTTTTTTTATAGGAATATAGGCCTCAGGTCAGGTATTTGAACTGGTTATAGGTTAAATGAACAAATCCACAATAGCCGTTATCTTGAGGTTATCTTGAGATAATTTCAGGGCTTTTAGTGTCCCCGCGGCCCGGTCCTTGACCAGGCCTCCACCCCCAGGAAGCAGCGCGTGACAGCTGACTAACACCCAGGTACCTATTTTACTGCTGGATTAAGAGGTCTGGTGATGGGGAAGAGGGGTTACCGTGCCATAGGTGATGGGGGGGGGGGGGGGTACCGTGCCACAGGTAATTGGGGGTAATCTAATCTCACGACTGTGATTTGAAGACACTATAGAAACAGTACAAGTACACTGTACATGTAGACCAAGGACACTAGTACTTCCTCCCTTCACCGTTACCTCTTCACAACTATCCTCGCTGCCTCTCTCCAGCCTATCCTCCTCTTTTGGTAGTACTTATAGTAACGATGAGGACCATAGTACATATTGGGACGTACAAAGCCATTAGAAAGTAGACATCGGTACTACTGGATTTGGACAAATCGGAAAACGATTTTCTAACTAATGTTGCAGAGACAAACTAACCTAACCTAACCTAATCTTCCTAGGCCTAATCAACGCTATCTAAGGCCTAATATAGTACATATGTGTGCTATACTAGGATTATCAATATTTAATTTTTTTTTAGCTTCATGTTTACGGACTATATAGTGAATAGTACCATATTCTACTATCTAACTGCTTAGTATATCAATGTTTGTACTATGGTGCAAATAGTTACAAAAAACAACTATCTTAACAGAAGGATGGGTTGAGATGTACACAGCTCACTTATTGGATTTTCCACTTGAAAATCGCAAAAAAAAACAAAGCAAAAAAAAAAGGTGTTGAAATTGGCAGTGTTAAATGACTTTCAACATTACCAGCAGTTGCCGCCCAGGTTAGTTTTTGTCGCCGTCCGTCAAGAGTGGCTCAAGTTGCCGGCTTCCAGGTTGACATAAAGGGCCACGCAGTCAACCCAAAGTTACAAATACAAACAAGAGAGTCCATCATACTCAAACAATCAATCTGTCGTGTGAACAAGACAGCAGAAGTGGATCTTTGTGTACACACACACACACACACACACACACACAATCTGACTGACGGCTGAGAGGCGGGACCAAAGAGCCAGAGCTCAACCCCCGCAAACACAACTAGGTGAGTACACACACACACACACACACACACACACACACACACACACACACACACACACACACACACACACACACACACACACACATGTTGATATGTTCATCTCCCAGATGATACCTTGTATCTGGTCTCCTGCTCCCTACACCTATCTTCATTACATTACATTTGATTGGGTTAAAGTCTAACAACCATTTGTTCGATCATTCCTGCAGTTTGTCCAGGTCTTCTTGAAGCCTCAAAGCTGTCATCCTCTGTCTTAATCCTTCTCATAATTTTAAGCACACACACACACACACACACACACACACACACACACACACACACACACACACACACACACACACACACACACACATGTTGATATGTTCATCTCCCAGATGATACCTTGTATCTGGTCTCCTGCTCCCTACACCTATCTTCATTACATTACATTTGATTGGGTTAAAGTCTAACAACCATTTGTTCGATCATTCCTGCAGTTTGTCCAGGTCTTCTTGAAGCCTCAAAGCTGTCATCCTCTGTCTTAATCCTTCTCATAATTTTAAGCACACACACACACACACACACACACACACACACACACACACACACACACACACACACACACACACACACACACACACACACACACACACCAAACCGTTCACCGTCGGAGCCAGCACAGTAGAGAAGCCCTATACTTTGTCAACAATATTTATGCCTCTTAACCTCAGCTGAAGCTGCTCCGACTAACCAACAATTCTTTTTTAAAAGATTTATCTTCATTTAGTATTATAATAATTCTAAGCCTTGACCCTTTACCCATTAGTTATCCCCTCCCAAAAAGTGTCTAAATTGAGAGTTATGACAGACATACTAACCAAAAAATATGTTGATATAGTATAAAGTTACATTTTAGCCTCGACTATGTTGGCGAATTATTTAAATAAGATGTTGATTCAGGGAGATATTTAAGTCTCTGAAAATGATTAGGAATTCATTTACATGTGTAGACTTTTACAGGGGAAGTTCACTGCCCAGGGGGCCTGACGGCTGAGTGGACACCGCTCGGGATTCGTAGTCCTGAGGTTCCGGGTTTGATCCCCGGTGTAGACGGAAACAAATGGGGCAGAGTTTCTCTCACCCTGATGCCCCTGTTCATCTAGCAGTAAATAGGTACCTGGGAGTTAGACAGCTGCTACGGGCTGCTTTCTGGGGATGTATAACAAAAATGAGTCCTGGTCGAGGACCGGGCTGCGGGGACGCTAAGCCCCGAAATCGTCTCAAGATAACCTCAAGATAGCCAAGATAACCCTGTTGCATAGAGTATACATGGGTTCTAGTGGGCATTCATAGTAGGCATGCTGTTCTGTATGCATACTCAATCGTTCGGTTTATAGAACTTCCTCACACTTGTGGGGTCCAGAGTTCGAGTCACCTGAGCCCAGGTGACTGGAATGCTGTCCTGCTCCGCGGGGAGGTTGAGAATTTTCATATTTTATTATTTATTGCTACAACACGTCAAGGTTAGAATTAGAATAAATGATGATGGTGAATCCGCCCACGAGAGTGGTGTAAAATCAAGGCGGAAGCAAACTTGTGCTTTATCTAAAGTTTCGCAACCGCTGCGGTCGAGGTAGCTAAATTAAAAACGTAGGTCTTCATGTTTATCGATGAGTCGAATTTCATCCCTTAAGATATCAACGTGTTCACTAAGCACTAGATTTGTTTTCAACTCATTCATCATATGATTGTCCCAGATGCCATATCATACGGTAGCTATGATCATCACCAGTGTGTTTTCTGCCGTAGGTATAATTTGCCATCGTCTATCACAGGATATAATTGCCAGTGAAAGGCGTGATTAATGTGTCTTGTAGCAGCCGGCATTTCCTTGCCTGTAGATGTTAAGTTAGCACAGACATCAGCATAGACTAGAGCTTCAGGAATGAAGTGTAGTAGATCGCTGATGTAGACATTCCACATCAAGGGTCCAAGCACACTACCCTTGTAGTGTAGTGAAGTTTAGTGTAGTGTAGGTGTAGAGACAAACCAAGTTTATTCCAGTGTATGGTGGTTCACTAAGGACACTGGCATCAGTTCAGTGGCTTCCAGATTCTGCTCCACTGAGGGCTGCTCTTACAGCCCGTTCTTCAATGCAGTGGCTAACTTGCTGTTAGATGAAGCGTGAAGCACCTAGTGCTAGAAGCTTTGCAAGTAATACAAAGTACCATTCATAGTCCAATTCACTAGCAACACAGCTGGTCTTGGATCCATCCAGTGACTGATGACATATAGTGGAAAGTCTTAACAAAAGTTCAACAACAGTAGGACCTTTTCTAAAACTATATTACCGACCTTTGATGATATAAAAAAAGTCATTTGATGTGAGATTATTGCCTCAAGCATTTTGCTAGTAATGGGTATTAGTGACACTGGCCTGTAGTTACAGATCAATAAAAGGCTCTCTAATGGTCTTGGCTTCAGGTGCCTTGGTCCATAAGAAAGGGCCATGTTCCTTGAGCTTGGCGGAGCTGACATTGTCTAGGCAAATGTTATTTTAGATTCAGCTGCTCAGAACGAAATGTCCATGTAGCACGGGCTATGGTGATCCCGTAACCCAGGCACCTTCTGTAACCCTCCTCTTGTCCATCTGTCCCTTCCTATCCTCTTTCTCTCTTCGTCCGTCCCCCCCCCCTCCTCCCCTTCTCTCTCTCTCTCTCTCTCTCTCTCTCTCTCTCTCTCTCTCTCTCTCTCTCTCTCTCTCTCTCTCTCTCTCTCTCTCTCTCTCTCTCTCTCTCTCTCGTTGCCTGCTCCATGAACGCCAACTGAGGGATGTAAAAATATCATAATTTAATTCAGCCAACACTTGTAAACGCAAGACCGGTGTAGGAACGTAAAAAAATGCTACAGTCAAACTGAATGCAAATGCGTTGGTTTAGCTAATATAGATCCCTGTATACCACCATTAAACCTGACTTGTTTACAAGCACAAGACGTGAAGCAAGATTCAACAAGTTTCTTGATCAATTCTGTATTTTTATGACGGGGGAAAAAAGACGATGGATTTAGTTAGTTCTTAACCCCCTCTTGTTCCATCTTGAGGTAAGTTGTAGTGGACTCCGCCCTCATGGGCAGGTGGGTAGGGCGGGGTTCGGGTAGGCGTGAGGGTGTTTTGACAGGTAGGCAAGGAAAGGCAAGGGAAAAACAGGCTGGTAAGCCAAGTAAAAATATTATTCCCAGTTCGAGGCAATTTACCCTAGTAGCCGCGTAGTCCAGTGTATGGCAGATGAATGGCAAAGTGCAGGGAATGAATGAATAAGAGAGAGAGAGAGAGAGAGAGAGAGAGAGAGAGAGAGAGAGAGAGAGAGAGAGAGAGAGAGAGCCAGACAGACAGACAGAGAGAGAGAGAGAGAGAGAGAGAGAGAGAGAGAGAGAGAGAGAGAGAGAGAGAGAGAGAGAGAGAGAGAGCACAAGAGGGAG
The DNA here is from genome assembly GCF_040958095.1 of Procambarus clarkii. NCBI lineage: Eukaryota > Metazoa > Arthropoda > Malacostraca > Decapoda > Cambaridae > Procambarus > Procambarus clarkii. The sequence goes on from NC_091235.1 coordinate 8,988,199, forward strand.
AGGGGGACGAGTATGTGCCTGTCCGTCATTATAACATAGTTACTCCTACCTTCCTTGACGTACATTCTCCTTTTTTCTTTCAGGTAAGGCGTAGCCGCTGCTGAAAACAGGCTTCGTAAACACAGCCGCTGTTGAGGGCGGGACGCCGCTGCTGTCCGTGAGTCAATCAACCACCTGCTATTTCACGAGTAGAATATCGAGCCAATGAACACCTATACGGAACCTGTGCATCTTTTACCTCAACCATGGCGTCTTTTGTTTACATTCAGAGCTTCCAAAATTCACAACTCAGAGTTAGGAGTTATGCGCTTTAGAGCTTCCGGACGCAGGTTCGAATCCTCGCCACGGCCCTTGTGGATTTGTTCATTTGTTCTTATCAACTGTTACCCGCTGATCATGGGTAGATTGTCAGTCATGAAGTGAATTACAATCATTCACTGACCAACTACAGTGATAGTTCATTGTCTAGTAATTGTTTATACTGCGCACCATGATGCGCAGTGACAGCAAATTATTACAGGTGAGTGAGTGAACGCCGTGGGATTGTATTAGAGGTGATTGTACCCCCACGGCGCGTTGGGTTAAGCTTATCACACTTGATTAAGCTTATTTGGGTTGACTTGAGCCTGAGGGAGGTGGTAAAGCTTATACTGGTAGTGATTGCTTATAGCACCTTAAAGCTGCTTTGGTTCCATCTCACTCATCCAGGGTGACACGCATCCACGGGGTGAGGTAAAGATACACCCAAACGGGTACTATAACGGACCAGCTTCGCAGGATATCTTGTTTACGGGCTCACCGTAGCCCGTGCTACATGGACACTTCGTTCTGAGTAGCTATATCTGAAACAACAAGATCAGGATATCTTGTTAAGTATCTTTGGATAATATTTTAAGTGTGTGTTTAGTAGTTAATGTGACAAGCAGCCTACTTAAATGACAGAACTCATAGTAATTATTTGGTGGAAAGTACCAATATGGACCACCAGAAAGTACCAATATGGACCACCAGAAAGTACCAATATGTAGTGATGGACCACCAGAAAGTACCAATATGTAGTGCCCTAACCTAACCTCCCCTTGTAATCCTAGTTCTAATATAGTACTCATATGTGCTATACTAGACCTAAGAATATGTATCTTGTTTTTATCTCTAATTTTTCTAGTCTCTATACCCTTTATAGTACAAAAAGTGGTTTACCATAGTTCTATAGTGAACTATACATATATATACTATACATATATACCATCACTATACATATTGGTCCTTCGGACCAAATAGTCACAATAAGTACTAACACTTGGTGCGTGTGAGAGTGTAATTAGCGGTGTTACACTCGACTTGAAGTTGCTGTCATGATGTCTTGGGAGAAGTCTTCAAGAGTACAAAAACTGACTTCCTTACTTGCTCACATTAGTGCTGGAGGGCGCCGCTAGGTGTCCGCCCCTCCCTCACCTGACGTCAGCTAAGCGCACGTCAGATGCCTCGTACATCACCTGGCATCAGCTGATCGACACATCACCTGGCTGAGACAGATTAGGTGACTTAGTATGTGGCAAAGAGGCTGGTTGTGATGTCACACATTTACACCACCCGCTCCTGTGACAGGTAAGTCCACTACGGGCTCACCATAGCCCGTGCTACTTGCCCCGCTCCTGTGCCAGGTAAGTCCACTACGGGCTCACCATACCCCGTGCTACTTGGAACTTTTTGTTCCAAGTAGCTGAATCTTAAACAACAACAACAGTGATGTCAGCACTTGCCGCTCCTGTGCAGCCTGTCCTCCTAAGGTGTTCCCAACGTCAAGAAAACGGTCTGTAAAGTGGTCTCTCCTAACCTACCAGAGGACCCAAAACAGAAAACGGGACAGTACGTCACTTTCGCCAGCCGCTACCATTGGCAAGTCCGACGATATATTTAGGCCGTATGTAACGCATACGATCGAAAAGCGACGTTCTTTGAAGGACAGGTTGGCCTATTACCCCCTGGATGAGAGGTGACATACTTCAGGCGTCCGAAGCCTGGTTATATCTTGGCTATATCTTGGCTATACCTTGGTTATACCTTGGTTATACCTTGGTTATACCTTGGTTATACCCTGGTTGTACCTTGGTTATACCCTGGTTATACACTGGTTATACCCTGGTTATACCTTGGTTATACCTTGGTTATACCCTGGTTATACCCTGGTTATACCTTGGTTATACCTTGGTTATACCTTGGTTATATCTTGGTTATACCTTGGTTATACCTTGGTTATATCTTGGCTATACCCTGGTCATACCCACCCGCCCTTTCCACCTGCTCTGTGGCCAGAGAGTCCAGTCTAGGTTTATGTAGGACAGACGGACGTCTGTGTGTTTATGTATGTAGGTTAAATTAGCATTTAATAAGCACTACCATCACCTTGTGTTTATAAGTGTTCAATACGTCACTGAACTATGTGTTTATAAGTGTTCAATACATCACTGAACTATGTGTATATAAGTGTTCAATACATCACTGAACTATGTGTTTATAAGTGTTCAATACATCACTGAACTATGTGTTTATAAGTGTTCAATACATCACTGAACTATATGTTTAACACATCTCTAACCCTCTCCATGGAGGACACAAGAAAATGTATATATGCTGTAATAAATGAACAATATATGAAAATCAATATATGAATCAATATATAATTTGTTCATTTATATATGCTGGTTAGCATTGTAAATGTGTAGCCACGAAATATGGCTAGTAACAGTCTGTTGGATCAAGTTATTGCAAGTCAAGCCTGATCCTAGGCTTGGGGAATAGAAGAAATCCCAGAACCCATTCCAGGCAGCCACCCAAAGTCATAAAGATGTCTGACCTACGCTTGAAACACTCCAAGGTGCCCAGGTGTCCAGTAATGACCTGATGGCGCTAATGGAAAACTAATAATTAAAAGTTTGATCAAAATTTTCAATGATTGTACAAGTCAGTTTAGATTCTATGCTGTCTTCAGGTATAAGTTTGGTTAAGTTAATTTTGACAAGATTTGTCCATCTTCTTGAGGTTATCTTGAGATGATTTCGGGGCTTTAGTGTCCCCGCGGCCCGGTCCTCGACCCGGCCTCCATCCCCAGGAAGCAGCCTGTGACAGCTGACTAACACCCAGGTACCTATTTTACTGCTAGGTAACAGGGGCATAAGATGAAAGAAACT